>NC_091342.1:4678196-4743196 GCF_038502225.1 Cherax quadricarinatus | reverse complement strand
TGCAACAAATCCTAGTCCACCCTCCCAGGCACCTAGGCTGTGCTCTCGCTGTCACCGGAAGGGGCACTCTGCCAACAACTGCCTGCGAGATACCAGGTGTAATTACTGCTACAAGAAAGGACATAAGGAGGACCAGTGTCGGAAGAAAAAGGAACTTGACAGACAGGGCCACCTGTTTAGAGACCTGTTCTCAGAACAAACCAGCAGGATCTCTGAATTGGTAAACACTCTCACACGTCACCCACTTAGCTACTCCTATCCCAGCCCAGCAGGTGGGATTGGGCCTTATACAAGACCACAGACCTACATCCCTGCAGCTGCCTCAGTACCCTACCTCTCTCAAGGGCAGGCACCTTACATTCCCTACATACCCACCACCTCAAGCTGACCACTTCATCATGAGGAGCCAGTCTATCAGCATCCTGTCGGCCAACATTAGAGGTTTCATTACTAATGTTGGAGAGCTCACACATAGCTTTGTGAACACTCGATGTCCCGACATGATAGCTGTTGTTGAAACATTTTTGGATGACAGGACTCCAGAAAATTTTGCAAGAATTGCTGGCTACACCTCATGGATGAGAAGAGACAGGCAAGGGCAAGGAGGTGGTGTTGCTGTGTGCTTCTCTAAAAGTGTTCATGCCCAGCACATAGATGTTGCCACCCCTACACATCTTGAAATGATGTTCTTCAATCTCTGTATAAACACTAGTACCTCTGTACTAGCATGTGCAATGTACAGACCTCAGTGGCAACACGCAGACCCTATCAACTTCCTAATGGAAAATATTGACTCCTTTCTGCTACAACACAACTGTCAACATATTATAATTGTTGGTGACCTCAACCAGCACCTTATACAGAGGGACTTTGATGACCTTCTTGCAGTGTTTGACATAAGAAACTTTGTTGATTTCCCTACTCATATCTCTGGCTCCTCCCTTGACCCAGTAGTGAGTGATCTGGCAGAAGGCATAGTCACTTGTCAACCCCTCGGCTACGTTGGATCGTCTGACCACAAGGCTGTTTTTACCACACTTAAGATCCCAACAGAACAAGGTGAGGAGTCCACACGCACAACCTGGCTATGGGAAAGAGGTAATTGGCCAGCCCTTTGCTCTGAGCTCGCCACCACCGACTGGAATGCTCTTCTCCAGGGGGATGTTGACAACCAAGTGAAAGCCTTCACTGGACACATCCTTAATCTGCAACAAGAACACATTCCTCACCGGCAATATGTGACAAAGCCTACAGATCAGCCTTGGTTTGGCTTTCGTTGTAGAGAGGCTGCTACTGCTAAGTACAAAGCATGGCGAAGGTATAAGAGACATCCTACCACCTATAACAGGAACTTGCACATGCAAGCCTGTAGGCATATGGGTGATGTTCAAAAGTGGGCCATTGCTAAATGGGAGGTGGACACTAAAAGAAAGTTAGCATCAGGTAGGGTAGGCTCCAAAACCTGGTGGTCCCTGGTCAAGGACAGACAAGGTTATCTGCCTGATGAACTTATTCCACCTCTAAATCGACAGGATGGGACCACCTCTGCTAGTAGTCAAGAGAAGGCGGACCTCTTTGCTGAACACTTTGCTACCAAAATGCAAGTTCCTGATCTAGCAAGGGACCCTCCTTGGCTAGCTGCAAGAACTGTGTCAAAACTGTCAGTGGCGACAATAAGGCAGGAGGAGGTGCATTTCCTTCTTAAATCACTTGACCAAGAAAAGGCTGTGGGCCCAGACAAGTTGAGCCCAAGATTGTTGAGAAGATGTGCAGACCAGCTAGCAGCACCTCTAACTCGCATCTTTCAGCACTGCCTAGTACAGTGTAAATGGCCCTCTCCATGGAAAGAGGCAAATGTAGTCCCTGTTCACAAAAAGAAGAGCAGAGCAGAAATCAGCAACTACAGACCAGTGTCACTCCTGTCAATCACTGGTAAGATCCTTGAGACAATAATCTCAGTCAAATGACAGATTTTTTTGACTACCACTCACTACTTTGTGATCGTCAATATGGCTTCAGGAAAGGTTACTCTGCTGCTGATCTGTTGTTAAACCTCTCCACTAAGTGGCACCAGTCACTGGATGAATCCAAAGTCAGCTGTGTGGTAGCACTGGACATTGCTGGCGCTTTCGACCGGGTGTGGCACCAGGGCCTCTTAGCAAAACTTCAAGCACTGGGAATTGCAGGCTCTACGCTATGTCTCCTCAGTGATTACCTTCATGGTAGATCTCTAAGTGTAGTCCTCAATGGAACGGAATCAGCAAGGCATCCTATTGGGGCAAGTGTTCCACAGGGAAGTGTGCTGGGACCATTGTTATGGAATGTCTACTTCAGTGACCTCCTTCATCTCATATGACCCAGAATCCCATGCATATGTGAATGACTGTACTCTGACATTCATTTATCCAAGAGAAGAAATGCCAGCTGCTCTAAGCTACACCAGTCACCAACTAAGAGCTATATCAGCTTGGGAGAACAGATGGCAAGTAACATTTGCACCTGAGAAAACACAAATGATGATGGTTTCTAGGCACCATAATGGTAATGCTGGTGCAGTAGTAAGTATGAATGGGAGGGTGTTGGCACCTGGAGAAGAAGTTGATATATTTGGGGTGAAATTTTCTCCAAACTGACCATGAAGAACCACGTTGTAAATCTTGCAAACAAGGCACTTCACCGGCACTGGACAAGCACCTAAAGTTGGTACCTGACCAGCCGGGCTGTGGCTTGTACGTTGGATTGTGTGCAGCCAGCAGTAACAGCCTCGTTGATCAGGCTCTGATCCACCATGAGGCCTGGTCACAGACTGGGCTGCGGGGGCGTTGACCCCCGGAACTCTCTCCAGGTAAACTCCAGGTATCTCGCATTTGCTTGACAATAGGGCTTGCAAGATTCTGTATGAGGCACAAGTACGCTCACACCTTGAGTATGCTCCACTTTTTTGGTTTTCCTGCCCCCACTCCTTCTCATCTGCGACTGCTTGACAGAGTAGAGAACAGAGCAAGACATCTCCTCTCTCGCCTGGACCCATCCTGAATAGATCTGTCATTTCAGCAGAGCTTTCAACACAGGAGGAATGTGGGTGGCCTTACTGTTATGTACAAGGCCAACATTGTCAAAGTACCGCACTTGCATCCACTTCGAGGACTGCAAGAAGCAAGCTTCTATACCACAAGACTGGTAGAATGCAGCAACTTCACTTTGGCTGTATCCTTTTCCAGAACATCCCTTCACCTGAGATGATTTATCCCCAAGATGACTCGAGTCTGGAACACATTCTTACAGCATTATGATGTCAGCGAGATAGTTGATCAAATGAAAATGCTGGCCCACAGATGGCTCCGACTTCATCCTGTTCCCTACTTGTGTGTTTCATAATAAAAATGCTTTCAAATGAGCTGATGTAGGTAACAGCTCTTAGCTCATCAATAAAGCTAAGGATCCTTAACCTAACCTTGTCAAACCCCATTTAAAAAAAGAAAAGAAAAAAGAGTGAGACTGGAGTTTTCAGGTAGAGAGTTCCAGATTTTAGGTCCTTTTATGCACACTGAGTTTTGACAAAGATTAAGCCAGACACAGTGAATATCATATCATTATGTCTAGTATTATGACTATGAATTCTGTTGCAACTATCAGCAAAGAGTTTCAGGGCAAAGGTGACATTGAATTGATTTTGTGTGTAACATGCACAGTAGTATGAGTGAATTTTATATTAAGTAGGATTAGGTTTTTGAAGAGTGGAGAAGTGTTCTCTGGCAGTAGACTGGGCAACCATTCATTCTACTGATTCTTTGTTGTGTTTTTTTGGCGTAAGGTGATTTGCTGTAGTGGCTCCCCAGGCACCGAAGCATAGGTGAGTAGGGATAGAGTAGTACAGGCAGGCCCCACTTTATAGCACTTCACTTTAGAGTGCTTCACTAATGCAGCGGTTTTCAGTTATACTCGTTCTTCATTTATTCAGACTTCCTACAATAAATATATTCACCACTCACTACAAGCTAAGGGTGAAAATATCTAAGGTAAGTAATGTGTGTACTTATGTATATGCATTTTTTAGGCCTAGCTCTATTGCTCACTTATTATGATAGTGTAAACATGTTATCAGGCTTTTATATGCACTTGAGAGTGAAAATAGACTATTTCACTTTACAGCAATTTTTGCTTTACAGCAGTAGCCTGGAACCTAACCTGCTGTATTAGCAGGGCCTGCCTGTATAATGTAAGTAATAATGTTTGAGGTACATAGTAATGTATCTTGGAGAGGATGCTAACTGTTTTGGATGCCAACAGAGCCAGCAGCAGCAATTGCAGAAAATGCAGCAGCAGCAGCAGCAGCAGCAGCAGCAGCAGGTTCAGCAGCAGCAGCAGGTTCAGCAGCAGCAGCAGGTTCAGCAGCAGCAGCAGGTTCAGCAGCAGCAGCAGGTTCAGCAGCAGCAGCAGGTTCGGCAGCAGCAGCAGGTTCAGCAGCAGCAGCAACAGCAGCAGCAGCAACAGCAACAGCAACAATACCAAATGAGTCTGCAGCAGAGAAGGCCAGTAGGAGCTGAAGGTCTAGCATCACTCTCTCAGGTAACTTTTATCTCATTTTCAGTTTCATGTTAATGTAAATATTACTTGTACATTATCTGTACTGTTCTCTATAAGTACTCAAAATGGTATCATATACCAATATATTCTTAAATATGAAGGTACTGTATATAGACGTAAAAAGGTCAAAAAAAGTATTCCAAACATGCTGTAATAGTGTTGTATTTCTCCATTTTTGTACAAAATGTGCAAAAATCTCAGATATTATTCTAACTCCACAAGACTTTGAAGAGGCAATTAATGACATGCCCATGCACTCTGCCCCAGGCCCAGACTCATGGAACTCCGTGTTCATCAAGAATTGCAAGAAACCCCTATCGCTTGCCTTCAGCATTTTATGGAGAGGGAGCATGGACACGGGTCATCCCACACTCACTAAAAACAACAGACATATCCCCACTCCACAAAGGTGGCAGTAAAGCAAGTGCAAAGAACTACAGACTAATAGTACTAACATCCCATATCATAAAAATCTTTGAGAGGGTTCTAAGAAGCAAGATAGCTAACCACCTAGATATCCATCAGTTATACAACCCAGGGCAACACGGGTTTAGAACAGGTCGCTCCTGCCTGTCCCAGCTACTGGACCACTATGCTGTAGAGGATAAACAAAATACAGATGTAGTATGCACAGACTTTGCAAAAGTTTTTGACAAGTGTGACCATGGTGTAATAGCAGACAAAATGCGGGATAAAGGAATAACGGGAAAAGTTGGTAGATGGATCTTCAATTTCCTGACAAATAGAACACAAAAAGTAATAGTAAACAGAGTAAAGTCCCAGGCAGCCACGGTAAAAAGCTCTGTTCCACAAGGCACAGTACTCGCTCCCATTCTATTCCTCATCCTCATTTCTGACAGAGATGTAAGCCATAGCTCCATGTCTTCCTTTGTGGACGACACCCGGATCACCATGGCAGTGACCTCCATCGAAGACACCGCGAGACTCCAAGTGGACATCAACCAAATCTTCGAATGGGCCACTCAAAACAATATGAAGTTCAGCGAGGAGAAATTTCAACTAATCAGATATGGAAAACTTGAAGAAATTAAAAATGTGTCAGGTTATACCACAAATTCTAACCATACAATAGAATAGAAAAGTAATATGAAGGACTTGGGAGTGATAATGTCAGAGGATCTCACCTTCAAAGACCACAACAATGTATCTACCTCATCTGCTAGGAAAATGATAGGATGGATAGTGAGAACCTTTAAAACTAGGGATGCCAAGCCCTTGATGATTCTCTTCAAATCGCTTGTGCTCTCTAGGCTGGAATACTGCTGTACACTAACAGCCCCCTTCAAGGCTGGCGACATTGCAGACCTGGAGAGTGTACAAAGAACACTCACGGCACACACAAGCGCGATAAGGCACCTAAACTACTGGGAACGGTTGAAGGTTCTTGATCTGTATTCCTTCGAACGCAGGCGAGAGATACATGATAATATGCATTTTGAAGGTCCTGAAGGGATTAGTACCAAACCTGCACACGAAAATCACTCCATATGAAAGAAAGACTCAGCAGAAGATGCAACATTCCTCCGGTGAAAAGCAGGGGTGCCACGAGTACAGTGAGAGATGACACAATAAGTGTCCTGGGCCCAAGACTGTTCAATTGCCTCCCAGCACACATAAGGGGGATTACCAATAGACTCCTGGCTGTCTTCAAGAAGACACTGGACAGGCACCTAAAGTCAGAACCTGACCAGCCAGGCTGTGGTTCGTACGTTAGCTTGCGTGTGGCCAGCAGTAACAGCCAGCTTGATCAGACCCTGATCCACCATGAGGCCTGGTCTCAGACCGGGCTAGAGGGGCGTTGACCCCCGAAACCCTCTCCAGGTAAACTCCAGGTATAAAAACCGATTAAGGACAATTTTTCAGTTATTCACTAATTTCAAACATTCATCTTGGGTAAAAACACTTGGGTGTGTGCATGTGTGTGCACGTGTGTGTACTCGCCTAATTGTGGTTTCAGGGATCGAGACTCAGCTCCTGGCCCTGCCTCTTCACTGATCGCTACTAGGTCCTCTCCCTCTCTGCTTCCTGAGCTTTGTCATACCTCTTCTTAAAACTGTGTATGGTTCCTGCCTCCACTACTTCACTTGCTAGGCTATTCCATTTCCTGACGACTCTGACTGAAGAAATACTTCCTAACGCCCCTGTGACTCGTCTGAGTCTTCAGCTTCCAGTTGTGACCCCTTGTTTCTGTCTCCCCTCTCTGGAACATCCTATCTCTGTCCACCTTGTCTATTCCTCGCAGTATCTTGTATGTCGTTATCATGTCTCCCCTGACCCTTCTGTCCTCCAGTGTCGTCAGTCCGATTTCCCTCAACCTTTCCTCGTACGACATTCCCCTGAGATCTGGGACTAGCCTTGTTGCAAACCTTTGTACTTTCTCTAACTTCTTGACGTGCTTGACCAGGTGTGCGTGTGTGTGTGCGCATGTGTGTGTGCGTGTGTGTGCGCATGCATGTTAGTTACCATTTTGTCCTAGGCACATGTCGATTAGACATTAGGCCTGTTGTACGTGTGTGTGCGCGTGTGTGCATGTGTGCGCGCGTGTGTGCGCTCATGTGCGTGTGTACTCACCTAGTTGAGGTTGCGGGGGTCGAGTCCGAGCTCGTGCGCGTGTGTGTGTGTGTGTGTGTGTGTGTGTGTGTGTGTGTGTGTGTGTGTGTGTGTGTGTGTGTGTGTGTGTGTGTGTGTGTGTGTGTGTGTGTATATTCGCCTATTTGTGGCTTCAGGGGTCGAATCCTAGCTCCTGGCCCCTGCCTCTTCACCGGTTGCTACTGGGTCCTCTCTCTCCCCGCTCCATGAGCTTTATCATACCTCGTCTTATAACTGTGTGTGGTTCCTGCCTCCACTACATCACTTTCTAGGCTATTCCACTGCCTGACAACTCTGACTGAAGAAATACCTCCTAATATCTCTCTGACTCATCTGTGTCTTCAACTTCCAATTGTGACCTCTTGTTTCTGTGTCCCCTCCCTGGAACATCCTGTCTTTGTCCACTTTGTCTATTCCACGCAGTATTTTATATGTCATTATCATGTCTCCCCTGACCCTCCTGTCCTCTAGTGTTGTCAGGCTGATTTCCCTCAACCTTTCTTCATAAGACATTCCCCTTAGCTCTGGAACTAACCTTGTTGCAAACCTTTGCACTTTCTCTAGTTTCTTGATGTGTTTTATCAAGTGCGGGTTCCAAGCAGGTGCTGCGTACTCCAGTATGGGCCTGACATACACGGTGTACAGTGTCTTGAACGATTCCTTATTAAGGTATCGGAACGCTGTTCTCAGGTTTGCCAGGAGCCCATATGCTGCAGCAGTTACCTGGTTGATGCGTGCTTCCAGAGACATGCTCGGTGTTATACTCACTCCAAGATCTTTCTCCTTGAGCGAGGTTTGCAGTCTTTGGCCACCTAGCCTATACTCTGTCTGTGGTCTTCTTTGCCCTTCCCCTATCTTCATGACTTTGCATTTGGTGGGATTAAATTCGAGAAGCCAGTTGCTGGACCAGGTGTGCAGTCTGTCCAGGTCTCTTTGAAGTCCTGCCCGGTCCTCATCTGATTTAATTCTCCTCGTTAATTTCACATCGTCTGTGAACAGGGACACTTCTGAGTCTAACCCTTCCATCATGTCTTTCACATATTCCAAAAATAGCACTGGTCCTAGGACTGACCCCTGTGGGACCCCGCTGGTCACAGGTGTCCATTGTGATACACCATTACGTACCCTGACTCGTTGTTGCCTCCCTGTCAGGTATTCTCTGATCCATTGCAGTGCCCTTCCTGTTATGAGCCTGATCCTCTAGCTTCTGCACTAATCTCTTGTGAGAAAATGTGTCAAAGGCCTTCTTGCAGTCCAAGAAGATGCAATCAACCCACCCCTCTCTCTCGTATCTTACTTCTGTTACTTTATCATAAAACTCCAAAAGGTTTGTGACACAGGATTTTCCTTCCATGAATCCATGCTGGTTGTCGTTTATACTCTTGTTCCGTTCCAGGTGCTCCACCACTCTCCCGATAACCTTCTCCATATAACTTTGAATACTATACATGTCAATGACACAGGTCTATAGTTTAGTGCCTCTTTTCTGTCTCCTTTTTTAAAAATGGGAACTACATGTGTGCGCGTGCGTGTGCACGTGTTTGTGCGTGTGCACGTGTTTGTGCGTGTGTGTGCGCTTGTGCACGTGTGCGCGCGCGCGTGTGCACGTGTGCGCATGTGTGTGCACATGTGCGTGCGTGTGTGTACTCACCTATTTGTGGTTACAGGGGTCGAGTCATAGCTCCTGGCCCCGCCTCTTCGCTGATTGCTACTAGGTCCTCTCCCTGCCCCATGAGCTTTATCATACCTCGCCTTAAAACTATGTATGGTTCCCGCCTCCACTACGTCACTTTCTAGGCTATTCCACAGCCTGATTACTCTATGATTGAAGAAATACTTCCTAACATCCCTTTGATTCATCTGTGTCTTCAACTTCCAATTGTGACCTCTTGTGTCTGTGTCCCTTCTCAGGAACATCCCATCTTTGTCTACCTTGTCTATTCCACGCAGTATTTTATATGTCGTTATCATGTCTCCCCTGACCCTCCTGTCCTCCAGTGTCGTCAGGCCGATTTCCCTCAACCTTTTTTCGTAGGACAATCCCCGTAGCTCTGGGACTAGTCTTATTGCAAACCTTTGCACTTTCTCTAATTTCTTGACGTGCTTGACTAGGTGTGGATTCCAAACTGGTGCTGCATACTCCAGTATGAGCCTGATGTAAATGGTATACAGAGTCTTGAACAAATCCTTACTGAGGTATTGGAACGCTATCCGTAGGTTTGCCAGGCACCCGTATGTTGCAGCAATTATCTGATTGATGTGCGCCTCAGGAGATATACTCGGTGTTATACTCGCCCCCAGATCTTTTTCCTTGAGTGAGGTTTGCAGTCTTTGGCCATCTAAACCATATTGTGTCTGCGGTCTTCTTTGCCCTTTCCCAATCTTCATGACTTTGCATTTGGCAGGGTTAAACTCAAGGAGCCAGTTGCTGGCTGTCATCTTATTGCAGTTTCTCTCCAGCATGCGGTCGACCGTGTTTTTTGTACCAAAACTCGCCAAATTACTTTCACTAGACGCTCTGTTATCTCCGATCATCCTTTGTATCTCTATGGCTCCTGTATCCCCGAACGTGATACAGTCAGGTTTCTAGGCCTTCTCTTTGACCGTCGGTTATCCTGGAAACCTCACATTACCTCTCTGAAGGCAACTTGTCACAGCCGGCTAAACCTTCTTAAAACCCTTGCTCATCTTTCCTGGGGAGCTGATCGTCGAACTCTGCTTCGCCTACATTCAGCCCTCGTTTTATCGAAACTCGATTATGGTGACCAGATTTATTCCGCGGCCTCTCCTGCTACTCTCTCTAGCCTTAACTCTATCCATCACCAAGGATGACGTTTGTGCCTTGGTGCTTTTCGCTCTTCCCCTGTTGAGAGCCTCTATACAGAAGCGAATGTTCCATCCTTGTCTGATCGCCGTGATGCCCATTGCCTTCACTACTATGTACGCTCTCACGATCTACACAATCCTTCCATTTATAGAATGGTCACCGATATTAGTAGACATTCTTTATTTGTTCGCCGCCCCTGTTTGCTCCGTCCCTTTTCTCTTCGCCTACATTCACTCTTGTCTTCCCTTCAGTTACCACCTTTATATGTTCATGTAGCATCTCACTTTTCCCTACCCCCCTGGGAAGTTCCAGCTGTTCGGGTCTGTTCTTTCTCACTCCCTTGCTCGAAAGCTCAACTGCCTACGGTGGCTTCCCGCTCTCTTTTTCTTGATCACTTCCACTCCCATTCTCATGCCACCGCTGTGTACACAGATGGCTCTAAGTCTTCAGACGGCGTCGGATTCGCAGCAGTGTTTCTGGACAGCGTCATGTGGGGGCATTTACTATCTTCAGCTAGCATTTTTACTGCTGAACTGTATGCCATTCTTGCAGCACTTATTCATATCGCATCTATGCCTGTGTCATCATTTGTGGTAGTCTCAGACTCCCTTAGTGCTCTACATCTTAGTGCTCTACATCTCATCTACATCTCATCCCCTAGTTCTCCGTATCCAACTTTGGCTACGCCGTATCTCTACCAAACATAAAGATGTTTTTTGTTGGGTCCCTGGTCATGTTGACGTACAGGACAATGAACAGGCAGACACTGCTGTGCGGTCAGCAGTACATGACCTACCAATTTCCTATCGAGGTGCTCCATTTCTGGACTATTTTGCTGCAATAGCTACCCACCTTCGCACCCGTTGGCAACAATGTTGGTCAACTCTGCTCGGTAACAAACTTCATTCTATTAAACCGAGCATAGGTTACTGGCCGTCTTCTTGTCATCAGTGCCGAGGTTGGGAGACCACTCTCTCCCACCTTCGCATTGGCCACACTCGTCTTACTCATGGGTATCTCATGGAGAGGCACCCTGTTCCTCTCTGTGAGCAGTGTCAAGTTCCAGTATCGATTAGCCACATTTTGTTAGACTGCCCTCTCTATCAACGAGTACGCAGAATTTACCTCCAACTTCGTCTTCGTTCTACTACTCTCTCTTTACCTTCCCTTCTTGCTGATGGACCCTCCTTTAATCCTGACTTTCTCATTGACTTCTTGACAACGACTGATTTACTCCACAAACTCTGATGATACTTTTTGCACTCCCCTCAGCCCTTTCTAGTTCAGTCTCTTGCTGCCCTTTACCCTTTCACCATCCACTACCCCGCTGTTATCCGTAACCTATTACTCGTCCATCTCCCTTTTGCCACCTGATGCCCTCGCTTCCTTCCTGCCCTGCAGCGCTGTATAGTCCTTGTGGCTTAGCGCTTCTTTTTGATTATAATAATAATAATTCGGATGCATGATAGAGCAGATAAATTGGCTAAGCTGTATGCTTTCAAAGAGGGAGTAGATTACAATCTTGGCTTGTCATGTAGTAGTTTGAGAACAATAATACGAAAAGAACTTCAACTGACTTTTATTGACTTAAGAGTCAGGGAGATTGACACCAGTCAGTCCATCTATCATCATTCTATCATGCAGGAGGAGCCACATGTCTACGGTGCATCCAACAAAATAAGCAGACTCTTGGATGTCACTACCGCCCGGCTCCGGCTGGGTTACAAGTATCTTTGGCAGGTTAAATCACCACCACCAGATGTAGACCAAATGAAATGTAAACTTTGCCAGATGGACTATTGTCACACCTTGCATCATTTACTGGAGTGCGATAAAATTAATGAATTTAGAGACAACTCACTCAGAAATGTTCAAGAAATGGCAAAGTATTTCATCCACAGTGGTATATTAAAGACCATTCTGGAGAAATACCCTGACTTTGCTAGCTGTAAATAAAGCATTACCACATGCGTGTGTTTGTGTGTGTTTTTGTTTGTGTGTGTGTGTTTGTATGTTTGTGTTTGTGTGTGTGTGTTTGTATGTTTGTGTTTGTGTGTGTGTGTGCACTCGCCTAGTTGAGATTGCAGGGGTCGAGCCCAAGCTCCTGTGCGTGTTTGTGTGTGTTTGTGTGTGTTTGTGTGTGTTTGTGTGTGTGTGTGTGTGTGTGTGTGTGTGTGTGTGTTTGTGTGTGTGTGTGTGTGTGTTTGTGTGTGTTTGTGTGTGTTTGTGTGTGTTTGTGTGTGTTTGTGTGTGTTTGTGTGTGTTTGTGTGTGTGTGTGTGTGTGTGTGTGTGTGTGTGTGTGTGTGAGTGTGTGTGTGTGTGTGTACTCACCTAATTGTGGTTGCAGGGGTCGAGACTCGGCTCCTGGCCCCGCCTCTTCACTGATCGCTACTAGGTCCTCTCTGTCTCTGCTTCCTGAGCTGTATCATACCTCTTCTTAAAACTATATATGGTTCCTGCCTCCACTACTTCACTTGCTAGGCTATTCCACTTCCTGACAACTCTGACTGAAGAATACTTCCTAACATCCCTGTGACTCGTCTGAGTCTTCAGCTTCCAGTTGTGACCCCTTGTCCCTGTGTCCCCTCTCTGAAACATCCTATCTCTCCACCTTGTCTATTCCCCGCAGTATCTTGTATGTCGTTATCGTGTCTCCCCTGACCCTTCTGTCCTCCCGTGTCGTCAGTCCGATTTCCCTTAACCTTTCCTCGTACAACATTCCCTTGAGCTCTGGGACTAACCTTGTTGCAAACCTTTGTACTTTCTCTAACTTCTTGACGTGCTTGACCAGGTGTGGGTTCCAGACTGGTGCTGCATACTCCAGTATGGGCCTAACATACACAGTGTACAGTGTCTTGAACGATTCCTTATTAAGGTATCAGAACGCTATTCTCAGGTTTGCCAGGCGCCCGTATGCTGCAGCAGTTATTTGGTTGATGTGTGCCTCCAGTGATGTGCTCGGTGTTATGGTCACCCCAAGGTCTTTCTCCCTGAGTGAGGTCTGTAGTCTTTGTCTACCTAGCCTATACTCTGTCTGCGGTCTTCTTTGCCCCTCCCCAATCTTCATGACTTTGCATTTGGCTGGGTTGAATTCGAGAAGCCAGTTACTGGACCACATGTCCAGCCTGTCCAGGTCTCTTTGCAGTCCTGCCTCATCCTCGTCCGATTTAATTCTTCTCATCAACTTCACATCATCTGCGAACAGGGACACTTCAGAGTCTATTCCTTCAATCATGTCGTTCACATATATCAAAAATAGCACTGGTCCTAGAACTGACCCCTGTGGGACCCCGCTCGTAACAGGCGCCCACTGTGATACCTCTTCACGTACCATGACTCGTTGCTGCCTCCCTGTCAGGTATTCCCTGATCCATTGCAGTGCCCTCCCTTTTACATGCATCTGATCCTCCAGCTTCTCCACTAATCTCTTGTGGGGAACTGTGTCAAAGGCCTTCCTGCAGTCTAGGAAAACGCAATCTACCCACCCCTCTCTCTCGTATCTTACTTCTGTTACCTTGTCATAAAACTCCAGGAGGTTTGTGATACAAGATTTGCCTTCCATGAACCCATGCTGGTTTTCATTTATAATCTTGTTCCTTTCCAGGTGTTCGACCACTCTCCTCCTGATAATCTTCTCCATGACTTTGCACACAATACATGTCAGAGACACAGGTCTGTAGTTTAGCGCCTCGTTTCTGTTTCCTTTCTTAAATATGGGGACTACATTAGCTGTCTTCCATTTCTCAGGTAGTTGCCCAGTTTCAAGGGATGTGTTGAAGATTGTGGTTAGAGGCACGCACAGCATCTCTGCTCCTTCTCTAAGGACCCATGGGGAGATGTTGTCCGGTCCCATTGCCTTTGAGGTGTCAAGGTCACTTAGGAGCTTCTTCACCTCCTCCTCAGTTGTTCGTATGTCATCCAACACTTGTTGGTATATTCCCTCTTGATGTTCCCTTCTGTGCTGTCTTCCCACAGCCCTTCCTGTCTCTACTGTAAAAACTTCCCTAAATCTCCTGTTCAGCTCCTCACATACCTCCTGATCATTTCTTGTGAGTTCTCCACCTTCTGTCCTTAATCGGATCACCTGGTCTTTGACTATTGTCTTCCTCCTGATGTGGCTATACAACAGTTTCGGGTCAGTCTTGATTCTCGATGCTATGTCATTTTCATACTGTCGCTGGGCCTCCCTCCTTACCTGTGCATACTCATTCCTGGCTCTGCGACTGATCTCCCTATTTTCGTGTGTTCTCTGCCTTCTGTACTTTTTCCATTCTCTATTGCACTTTGTTTTTGCCTCCTTACACCGTCTGGTAAACCAGGGGCTCGTTCTGGTCTTCCCGTTGTTACTGTTGCCATTGGGAATAAACCTTTCCACTGCCTCCTTGCATTTTGTTGTTACATATTCCATCATTTCATTTACTGGCTTTCCTGGCAGTTCTCTGTCCCACTGGACCTCCCGCAGGAAGTTCTTCAACCCTATGTAGTCCCCTCTTTTATAGTCAGGCTTTTCCCATTCAACTCCTGTTATTCTATCCACTCGCAGCTCTACTATGTCTTCAAAGCACAGGACCACGTGGTCGCTAGCTCCTAGGGGACTCTCATACTTGATGTCCTCAATGTCTGAGCTGCCCAGGGTGAACACAAGGTCCAATCTTGCTGGTTCATCCTCCCCTCTCACTCTGGTAGTGTCCTTAACATGTTGGTGCATGAGGTTTTCCAGCACCACGTCCAACATCCTGGCTCTCCATGTTTCGGGACCCCCATGTGGCTCCAGGTTTTCCCAGTCAATCTCCCTGTGGTTGAAATCCCCCATAACCAGCAACTTTGGGCAGGGCGAGACATACGGGCGAGTCTCCTTACACCCACTGTCCCTGTTAACCTTCAGTAAAAAGGTACCAGGGAGTTAGTCGATCGTTGTGGGTTGCATCCTGGGGAATGATCAAGCACTACAAACTACTGAGCAACTCGAATGTCTCTCAAATGACCTAATGATGCACTTTCTGTGCCCAAAGTATGAGTGTGTGTGCATGAGTTTGTGTGTGTGTGTGTGTTTGTGTGTATGAGTTTGTGTATGTGTGTATGTGACTCAACAATCAATATTTGCACCAATAACTCATTACAGTTGTGACCGGGTGTGGAAGCGTGAATTGCTCATTACTCTATAATTTGTTCATGATTGTACCCATGCATAAACGTAAGTAACCATTCTTACAGGATTCATTACCTTTGTACCTAGTTCATCTATCAAAACTTTGGGGGCCAAGTCCCTGGACCCATTACGTACCTCTGTAATCTGTAAATACCTTTGTAACTTTGTCATGATTGTGACTAGACCTACCTGGAGTTCATTACCTTTGTAAATTGTGAGTTCATTACCTTTGTAAATTGTGAGTTCATTACCTTTGTAAATTGTGAGTTCATTACCTTTGTAAATTGTGAGTTCATTACCTTTGTAAATTGTGAGTTCATTACCTTTGTAAATTGTGAGTTCATTACCTTTGTAAATTGTGAGTTCATTACCTTTGTAAATTGTGAGTTCATTACCTTTGTAAATTGTGAGTTCATTACCTTTGTAAATTGTGAGTTCATTACCTTTGTAAATTGTGAGTTCATTACCTTTGTAAATTGTGAGTTCATTACCTTTGTAAATTGTGAGTTCATTACCTTTGTAAATTGTGAGTTCATTACCTCTGTAACTTGCTCAGCTATCAAAACTTTGGAGTCCAGTCCCTGGACCAATTATGTACCTCTGTAATCTTTTGACTACTGCCTACAGGATGGGTATGGGGTGCATAATAAACATATTAAACTAAACTAACCTCTGCTCCATGAGCTTTATCATACCTCGTCTTAAAACTGTATAGTTCCTGCCTCCACTACATTGCTTGCCAGACTATTCCAGCTCCTAACTACTCGATGACTGAAGAAATACTTCCTAACATCCCTTTGACTCATCTGAGTCTTCAGCTTCCAATTGTGACCCCTTGTTTCTGTGTCCCATCTCTGGAACATCCTGTCTGTCCACCTTGTCTATTCCACGCAGTATTTTGTATGTCGTTATGTCTCCCCTGACCCTCCTGTCCTCCAGTGTTGTCAGACCGATTTCCCTTAACCTTTCTTCATAGGACATTCCCCTTAGCTCTGGAGCTAGCCTTGTTGCAAACCTTTGCACTTTCTCTAATTTCTTGACGTGTTTGACCAGGTGTGGGGTTCCAAACTGGTGCTGCGTACTCCAGTATGGGCCTGACGTACACAGTGTATAAAGTCTTGAATGATTCCTTACTGAGTTACCGGAACGCTATTCTCAGGTTTGCCAAGCGCCCATATGCCGCAGCAGTTATCTGGTTAATGTGTGCTTCTGGTGATGTACTTGGTATTATACTCACTGCTAGGTCTTTCTCCTTGAGTGAGGTTTGCAGCCTTTGGCCACCTAGCCTATACTCTGTCTGTGGTCTTCTTTGCCCTCCTCCGATCTTCATGACTTTGCATTTGGCGGGGTTAAATTCTAGTAGCCGTTTCTGGACCACACATCCAGCCTGTCCAGGTCTCTCTGTAGGCCTGTCTGGTCCGTGTCTGATTTAATTCTCCTCATTAACTTCATGTCGTCTGCAAACAGGGACACTTCTGAGTCTATCCCTTTCGTCATGTTGTTCACGTATACCAAGAATAGCACTGGTCCCAGGACTGACCCCTGTGGGACCCCGCTCGTCACTGGCATGTGCGCGTGTGTGCACGTGTTTTGCTGGAACCTGATTGAGTAATCATTCTAATAGTTTTTTGTTGAGTTACAATGTGTATTAGATGATTGGCTGCTGTAGATCCAAATGCACACAACATAAGTGAGGATAGATTAGAGAGCAAGTGGTGGAATGATGATGAGAATAGTAAGAGAAAAAGTTAGCATGAGGTTTATACAAAGTAGAAGTGATACAAGGAGGGAAGAGTATATGGAGAGAAAAGGTGAGGTTAAGAGAGTGGTGGATCAATGTAAAAAGAGAGCAAATGAGCGAGTGGGTGAGATGTTATCAACCAATTTTGTTAAAAATAAGAAAGTTTTGGAGTGAGATTAGCAAGTTGAGAAAGCCTAGGGAATGAATGGATTTGTTAATTAAAAATAGGAGAAGAGTTACTAAATGGAGAGTTAGAGGTATTGGGAAGATGAAGGGAATATTTTGAGGAATTGTTAAATGGTGATGAAGATAGGGAAGCTGTGATTTCGTGTAAAGGGCAAGGAGGAATAACATACGAGTGAGGAAGAACCAGTTGAGTATGGGGGAAGTGCATGGGGCAGTGAGTAGAATGAAAGGGGGTAGACCAGCTGGGATTGATGGGATAAAGATAGAAATGTTAAAAGCAGGTGGGGATAAAGTTTTGGAGTGGTTAGTGTTCTTATTTAACCCTTAAACTGTCCAAACAGATCTATGTTCACATGTGTAGTGCTCCAAAAGTAGATCCATGTTTTTTAACTTATTTTCAAATATAACAAAAAAAAAATGTAGATCAAAGTTTTTTTTACAAGTTTTCAAATGTAAAAAAAGAAAAAGAAGCTCTACGTTTTTTTACATACTTTCAAATGTTGAAAAAACGTAGATCTATGTTTGGACAGTTTAAGGGTTAATAAATGTATGGAAGAGGGTAAGGTACTTAGGGATTGGCAGAAAGCATGCATAGTTCCTTTGTTTAAAGCAAAGGGGACAAAAGAGAGTGTAAAAATTATAGGGGAAAAAGTATCTTGAGTATACCTGGGAAAGTGTGTGGTAGTTATTATTGAAAGAATTAAGAGTAAGATGGAGAGCAAGATAGATGAACAAGGAGGCTTTAGGAAGGGTAGGGGGTATTTAGACCAAGTGTTTGCAGTGGAACATACAGGTGAACAGTATTTAGATAAGGGTAAAGAGATTATAGTGGCATTTATGAATTTGGAAAAGGCATTTGATAGGGTGGACAGGAAAACAATGTGGCAGACATTGCAAATGTATGGAATAGGAGGTAGGTTATTGAAAGCAGTGAAGAGGTTTTTATAAGGATATTGAGGCTCAGGTTAGAGTATGTAGGCGAGAGGGAGATTATTTCCCAGTAAAAGTAGGCCTTAGACAGCGATGTGTGATGTCACAATGGTTGTTCAATATATTTATAGATGGAGTTGTAAGTGCGAGGGTCTTTGCAAGAGGTGTGGGGTTAAAAGATAAAGAATCTAACACAAAATGGGAGTTGTCACAATTGCCCTTTGATGACACTGTGCTGTTGGGAGATTCTGAAGAGAAGTTGCAGAGGATGGTTGATGAGTTTGGTAGGGTATGTAAAAGAAGGAAATTAAAAATGAATATATTGAAGAGTAAGGTGATGAGGATAACAAAAAAATTAGGTAACAGAAGATTGGATACCAGATTGGAGAGAGAGTGAGTATGTAGGAGGTGAATGTATTCAGATATTTGGGAGTGGACTTGTCAGCAGATGGGTCTATGAAAGATGAGGTGAATCATAGAATTAACGAGGGGAAAAAGGCGAGTGATGCACTGAGAAGTCTGTGAAGACGAAGAACTTTATCCATGAAAGCAAAGAGGGGAATGTATGAGAATATAGTTATACCAACGCTCTTGTATGGGTGTAAAGCATGGGTGGTAAATGTTGCAACAAGGAGAAGGCTGGAGGCAGTGGAGATGTCGTGTTTGAGGGCAATGTGTAGTGTGAATATAATGCAGAGAATCCGTAGTTTGGAGATTAGGAGGAGGTGCGGGATTACCAAAACTATTATCCAGAGGGCTGAGGAGGGGTTATTGAGATGGTTTGAACATGTAGAGGGGATGGAACTAAATAGAATGACTTTGAGAATGTATAAATCTGTAGTCGAGGGAAGGTGGGTTTGGGGTTGGGCTAGGAAAGGTTGGAGGGAAGGGGTAAAGGCAGTTTTGTGTATGAGGGGCTTGGACTTCCAGCAAGCATGCGCGAGCCTGTTAGATAGGAGCAAATGGAGACAAATGGTTTTTAGGACTTGAGATGCTGTTGGAGTGTAAGCAAGGTAACATTTATGAAGGGATTCAGGGAACCTGGCAGGCCGAACTTGATTCCTGGAGATGGGAAGTACAGTGCCTGCACTCTTGTGTGTGTTGAATTTTAATTTTCTGTCAAGGTGTTTACCGAAGAAATTTTCCCCTCGTCTTGTTTGCTCCCAAAGACTTGCGTAGACATTCCTTGACATTGTAAAATGAAGCATCTTAGTACAGCTGCTGAAGCACACTACAATATTATGTTATCATTGGGCAGAGCATTATTTTCATTTTGTAAAATGAAGTTAGCCCAGCAGTTTTACATAAACAACACTAGAAACTAAATAGAAGTTGCTATAATAGAAATAATATCAATAGAAATTTACATTATTTTGTTGATGAGGGTTGAGCAGTTTTATGATAGTAGAATAATGCCCTGGTTTGTTATAATGTGCATCAATGACTGGCATTTCAGGCAACTTCTCAACAAGCAGCTATGAGCAGAGCTTCATATCGAGGTGCAGAGAAAGCTAGAAATGGGAGAGAGGTTAAGCAGCAACCAATGACTGAGGGCCTTGTACATGCTATGGGAGCCATGGGATTGGAATATAGTAGTGGAAATGGTTATGATAAGGGTAAGTGCATACATTGTTTCTACATCTATTGAAAGGAAATGATGAAATTACAACATAAATTTAAGGTTTTAGGAAAAATCTTTGCTGAGCTAATTGTTAAGACAAGCCATTCATTGTAGCAATAACAATTAATCCTCTTCACTGTTTGTTAGGTAGAACTATGACATTGGGGCCAGGGTCCATTACGTAGTTCTTCGTCATCAGCTCAGCTCACTCATAAACTGTGAGTGGTAAATTTTGGCCTAGATATGAGAGAATGGGCCTAATCTAATCTAATCTAAAAAAAATCCTCCTCTATGCAGTGCATGATGGGGAAAAACAAAACTGCAACTGTGTGTGGTTTAAAATAGCAACTTTGTGGTGTTTTCTCGAGTGGTTTTTATAGTTTTACTGGCTGTTTCTTTGTATCATTGAATAGAATGATTTTTATAGAGATGATTTTTATAGGTTTCAGGACTGGAAGTTGCTTGAAAGTGAGGATGGGCAAGGCCTCCCCCTACAATCCCCAGGCTATTTTATGGGTTTTTTAATAGGTCTTATTCAATTATTGGGTTGCAGTAAACGATGAACAACCATTCGTGGTTATATATTATTATCCTAGAAATAAAACAAATCTTTTATTTTTGTGTGAATAAGAATTCAAAATGGAAAGCAAGTGTAATATAGGAGAGGCCTGGGGGATGTGACTAATGAACAGAGGAAATGTTTTAGAGCCAGGAATATCTACATTGTTTATAATGGACTTTATTTTTAAATTAACATTTTTTTTAATTTTGTGTAAAATTGGCCAAAATACCAAATTCTTATCACTTTATAGAGTAGTTGACATAGTTGAATTGGTGATTTCTTTTGCTGAGTCGATAGAATGGAAGGCATACTTACAAAATAGCTAAGAATTTGGTAGACTGTCCTAGACAAGTCATCAATTACCCCCTCAACTAACTACACGAATACCACCTGGTGGTTCACACTTGCACTCACTCACCCATTTGACCATAAACAGAAATATTAATCTCAATCTTAAAATAATGAATCCTATGATACTCCAATACAGAAACTATGTACTGTGCCAAAACAAAAGCATTCACATTGCTAAACTCACAAACTAGTATTTAGTCACTTAGCCATAATACCAACTTGCCTCATAATCTGTAATATTTTAAAATAAAGAATTAAACTAAGTCTGCCCGAAATGCCTAGCCATGCTAGGCGTTCTAGTGGTACACTCTGTAATCATTATTTAACTACATGTAAACCACACAACAACCAAATTCTGTAAATTCAACATTGTAATCTTTATAGAGAATAAACTTTGAACTTAGTGCCAACCCTACAGCAAAAAGGGTGAGAATTACTATGGATATGAAGAAAGATTATTGCAAAGTATGAAAGTGGAGTGCGTGTCTCTGAGCTGGCCAGGCTGTACACCAAACCCCAATCAACCATCGCTACTATTGTGGCCAAGAAAACGGCAATCAAGGAAACTGTTCTTGCCAAAGGTGCAACTATGTTTTCGAAACTGAGATAGCAAGTGATAGAAGATGTTGAGAGACTGTTATTGGTATGGATAAACGAAAAACTGATAGCAGGAGATAGCATCTCTCAAGCGATCATATGTGAAAAGGCTAGGAAGTTGCATGACGATTTAATTAGAAAAATGCCAGCAACTAGTGGTGATGTGAGTGAATTTAAGGCCAGCAAAGGTTGGTTTGAGAGATTTTAGAATCATAGTGGCATACATAGTGTGATAAGGCATGGTGAGGCTGCCAGTTTGGATGAAAAAGCAGCTGAAAAATATGTGCAGGAATTCAAGGAGTACATAGACAGTGAAGGACTGAAACCTGAACAAGTGTTTAATGGTGACACTGACAATGTTGTGAAACACTTTAGGAATGTCATAAAGGAACGGGAGGTACAGGCCTCTATGGGCAGATATGTTGTGCGACAGAGGTCCAGTGACTCTCAAGCTGGTCCTAGTGGCATTAAAAGAAGAAGGGAAGTAACCCCGAAAAAGGACTTGCCACCTCAAGTCCTAATGGAAGGGGATTCCCCTTCTAAACACTAAGACCATCAATACACTCCCCTCTTCCCATCCCATCAATCATCACCAGATCTTCAATAAAGGTAAGTATCATGTAACTGTGCATGTCTTCTTCAGTTTGTGTGTATTAAAATTAATATTTCATGTGTTAAAATTTTTTTTTTTTTCAATACTTTTGGGTGTCTTGCACGGATTTATTTGATTTCCATTATTTCTTATGGGGAAAATTAACTTGACTAACGATTATTTTGACTAACGATGAGCTCTCAGGAACGGATTAATAGCGTTAGTCGAGGGTCCACTGTATACTCATAAATTCTAGCGGCTTCAAATCGAGCAGGAGAAAGCTGGTTGGCCCACATGTGAGAGAATGGGTCTGTGTGGTCAGTGTGCACCATATAAAAAAAATCCTGCAGCACGCAGTGCATAATGGGAAAAAAACTCCGACCGTTGTTTTTTTTTTTTTGTTTTTTTTTTAATTAAAATGCCGACTTTGTGGTCTATTTTCGTGTGGTATTTATGGTTGTATTCTCATTTTCTTGATCTCATTTGATAGAATGGAAAACATGTTATAGAAATAGAGGTGATTTTGATTGGTTTTACTATGAAAAGAACCTAGAAATGGAGCTCAAAGTAGGGGAAATGTTTGATTTTTGCTGATGTTCAAAAGTAAACAAATGATGTCATTTTCCAATAAATGTCCAACTAGCCATTCTGATATGCAGTCATGAATGGGTTGACATTATTTATACAATTATTACAATATTGCAGTAGTCTACATAACAGTAAATCTTCTATTTTTTGTTTGAATAAAAATTCAAAATAGAAAGCAAGAGTAATATCAGAGGGGCCTGGAGATATGACTGATGAACAAAGAAAATATTATTTTAGAGCCAGGAATGTCTGCATTGTTCATTCTGGACCCTATTATGAAATTGTCATATTTTTTAATTTTCGTGAAATTGGCCAAATTGCAAATTTCTGACCACGTTGTTGTGGTTAATGATGTGCTTGGGGAAAGTGATCACAGATCTCTTAGTTTCAATGTACTGTATTATGAAATTACCCAATAAACTGCAATCAAGTCTCCGTCCCAGACTTCCGCTGGACTGATTTCATGGAACTGAAAAATTACCTGGGTGGGCTAAATTGGGATGATCTGGCTATGGGTCAGGTAGCTGGTGTTGCTTGCCAATATGACATTTTTCAAAGCATAGTTCTAGCTGCTCAGTCAACTTTTGTTTCAAGTAGGGAAATTAGATCTAACAAAAATGATCCCAAGTGGATGAACAATAGATTAAAACACCTCATTGATCAAAAGAGAGGCATTTTTAGACGTATCAAATTCAAATTCAACGTTTATTCTCTATAAAGATTACAATGTTGAATTTACAGAATTTGGTTGTTGTGTGGTTTACATGTAGTTAAATAATGATTACAGAGTGTACCATTAGAACGCCTAGCATGGCTAGGCATTTCGGGCAGACTTAGTTTAATTCTTTATTTTAAAATATTACAAATTATGAGGTAGGTTGGTATTATGGCTAAGTGACTAAATACTAGTTTGTGAGTTTAGCAATGTGAATGCTTTTGTTTTGGCACAGTACATAGTTTCAGTATTGGAGTATCATAGGATTCATTATTTTAAGATTGAGATTAATATTTCTGTTTATGGTCAAATGGGTGAGTGAGTGTAAGTGTGAACCACCAGGTGGTATTCGTGTAGTTGATGGGGTTTATCAGGGAGATAAGATGTTTTCTAATGGTAGTTTTGAAGGTGATGAATGTGTCTGCAGTTCTAGAGTTCTCAGGTAGGGTGTTCCAGATTTTAGAGCCTTTGACATACATTGAATTTTTGTAAAGGTTTAGTCGGACACGGGGAATGTCGTAGAGGTGTTTGTGTCTGGTGTTATGCCTGTGGGTTCTGTCACAACTATCAAGAAAGCGTTTTAGGTCAAGGTTGATATTGGAGTTTAAGGTCCTGTAGATGTAGATTGCACAGTAGTAAGTGTGGATGTACTGAACAGGGAGTAAGTTTAGATCTATGAAGAGTGGGGGGGGGGGGTGTTGCCAGGGATGGGATTTAGTGATTATTCTTACTGCAGCTTTTTGATGGGTTATTATTGGCTTTAGGTGTGTTGCTGCAGTTGATCCCCAAGCACAAATAGCATAGGTGAGGTATGGATAAATAAGTGAGTGGTATAGTGTGAGAAGGGCATTTTGTGGCACGTAGTATCATATCTTGGAGAGGATCCCAACTGTTTTGGATGCTTTTTTGGTTATGTGTTGGATATGGGTGCTGAAATTCAGGTTGTTGTCAAGGTATAGGCCTAGGAATTTGCCCTCATTATGTCCGGTAATTAGAGTGTTGTCGATCTTAATGTTAATTTGTGCATCTCCTGCTCTGCTACCAAACATAATATAGTAGGTTTTGTCAGTGTTAAGCGTAAGTTTATTGGCTGTCATCCAAGTCGATATTTTGATCAGCTCCTCGTTAACAATGGTGTTGAGGGTGGTAAGATTAGGGTGAGAGATGACATAAGTCGTGTCGTCAGCAAAGAGAATGGGTTTCAGGTGTTGGGATACGTTTGGAAGATTATTGATGTATATGAGGAAGAGCAGGGGACCAAGGACACTTCCCTGCGGAACTCCAGTATCAAGTAGCCGTGTTGTTGATGCTGTGTCTTTAATGGTAACATACTGATACCTATTAGTAAGGTAAGATTTGAAATAAGCAAGCGCATGGCCTCTTATACCGTAATGGTCAAGTTTGTGGAGTAGGATGTCGTGGTCTACTGTGTCAAAAGCTTTTCTTAGGTCAATAAAAATTCCTAGTGGATATTCCTTATTTTCAAAAGAGATGATGAGCAGTTAAGAAATCAATATATTCAATTAAAGAGAGAAATATAAAAAAAAAGGAATAAGAAAAGCAAAATGGGATTATGAGGCTAAGGTTGCAAGGGATTCGAAGACTAATCCAAAAGGGCTCTTTCAGGTATACAGAAGTAAGATTAAGACAAGATAGGCCCACTTAAGAGTAGCTTAGGTCAGATCACTGACAGTGATAGGGAGATGTGTGAAATTTTCAATTCTTTCTTCCTCTGTTTTTACTCAGGAAGATACTAGCAAAATTCCATAAATAATAAATGATGTAGAACAAGATGATGATAAACTATGCACGATTGCAGTAACTATTGACATGGTCCTCAGACAAATAGAGAAATTAAAACCTAATAAATCCCCAGGCCCTGATGAATTGTTTGCAAGGGTTTTAAAGGAATGTAAAGAGGAGCTTTGCAAACCTTTGGCTAATCTTTTCAACATATCACTACAAACTGGCATAGTGCCTGATAAGTGGAAAATGGCAAATGTAATGCCTATTTACAAGGCAGGTGACAGGTCCTTAGCTTCGAACTATAGACCAAACAGCCTTACCTCCGTAGAGGGAAAATTTATGGAGTCAATAATTGCTGAGGCAATTCGTAGCCATCTTGATAGGCATAAATTGATAAATGAATCTCAACACGGTTTTACAAAGGGGCGTTCCTGTCTTGTGAATTTACTAACTTTTTTCGCTAAGGTGTTTGAGGAGGTAGATCATGGTAATGAATATACGTGTATTGTGTACATGGACTTCAGTAAGGCTTTCGATAGAGTTCCACATCAGAGACTCGAGGAAACTTCTGGCACATGGAATAGGAGGAGAAATTTTTTCCTGGGTAGAGGCATGGTTGACAAATAGGCAGCAAAAAGTTTGCATAAATGGGGAGAAATCAGAATGCGGGCACGTCACAAGCGGTGTTCCACAGGGATCAGTGTTGGGCCCCTTGTTCACAATTTACGTAAATGATATAGATGAGGGAAAATTCTTAGGAATCCACCTCGATAATAGACTCTAATTTCAAACACACATACAACAAATTTCCAAGAAAATTTCCAAGACCGTAGGCATACTATCGAAGATACGGTACTATGTTCCACAGTCAGCCCTCCTGGCCCTATATCACTCGCTTGTTTACCCCTATCTCACCTATGGAATTTGTGCATGGGGCTCAACAACAATAAATCATCTCAGACCATTAATTACCCAACAAAAGGCTGCAGTCAGAATGATGATAAATTCCCACTACAGGCAGCACACTCCACCAATATTCAAAACTCTAAACCTACTCACCATACAAAACATTCATACTTATTACTGCACCTACTACATACATAGAACACTTAATTCGGATATAAACCCTCCCCTCAAATGTCTCCTTACCAACCTCAACAGAACACATGACCATAACACAAGGCACAGATCACTCTTTGATGTTCCTCGTGTCCATCTCTCACTATGCAAAAACTCAATGCACATAAAAGGCCCAAAAATCTGGAATTCATTATCTGTGAATATAAAAGAAACACTGTCTGTTTATAAATTCAAGTCTCTACTTAAAAATCACCTACTCACCCACAACTAAATAAATACTGAATAATTATATCTCATAAATGTTTAACCTGTGACCCAATCAAACGTTGTTATTTTTAATTACATTACCTAACAGAATACTCCATTCTACTGAATGCACAGCAACACAGTAAATGACCATATGACCTGTCTTTGAAATACTCATTTGTGCTTAATTGTTATCTGAATATATCATTGAATATATCATTGTTTAGTTAATCTTAAGTTAATTTTAAGCCTGCCCATAATGCTCTGCATACAAGGGGCTTTGGCATGTTACACTTAACCACTGTATTTTTTTGTACTTCGGTGTATCATGTTCAAATTAATAAATAAATAGCGACATAAGCAAATTTGCTGATGACACCAAAATAGGCCATCCAATTCATTCTATTGAGGACATTAGTGCACTCCAGGATGATTTGAATAGGCTGATGCAGTGGTCGGAGAAGTGGCAGATGCAGTTTAATATAGACAGATGCAAAGTTCTAAATGTTGGACAGGACAATAACCATGCCACTTATAAATTGAATAGTGTAGATTTTAATACTACTGATTGTGAAAAAGATTTAGGAGTTCTGGTTAGCAGTAATCTGAAACCAAGACAACAGTGCATAAGTGTTCGCAATAAAGCTAACAGAATCCTTGGCTTCATATCAAGAACTATGAATAATAGAAGTCCTCAGGTTGTTCTTCAACTCTATATATCCTTGGTTAGGTCTCATTTAGATTATGCTGCACAGTTCGGGTTACCATATTACAGAATGGTTATAAATGCACTGGGAAACAGAGAGAGGAGGATGACAAAGTTGATCCCATATATCAGAAATCTTCCCTATGAGGATAGACTGAGGGCCCTGAATCTGCACTCTATAGAAAGGCGTAGAATTAGGGAGGATATGATTGAGGTGTATAAATAGAAAACAGGAATAAATAAAAGGGATGTAAATTTTTTTTTTTTTTTTCAACAAGTCGGCCGTCTCCCACCGAGGCAGGGTGACCCAAAAAAGAAAATACTTTCATCATCATTCAACACTTTCACCACACTCACACATTATCACTGCTTTTGCAGAGGTGCTCAGAATACAACAGTTTAGAAGCATATACGTATAAAGATACACAACATATCCTTCCAAACTGCCAATATCCCAAACCCCTCCTTTAAAGTGCAGGCATTGTACTTCCCATTTCCAGGACTCAAGTCCGACTTTATGAAAATAACCGGTTTCCCTGAATCCCTTCACTAAATATTACCCTGCTCACACTCCAACAGATCGTCAGGTCCCAAGTATCATTCGTCTCCATTCACTCCTATCTAACACGCTCGTGCACGCTTGCTGGAAGTCCAAGCCCCTCTCCCACAAAACCTCCTTTACCCCCTCTTTCCAACCCTTTCGAGGACGACCCCTACCCCTCCTTCCTTCCCCTATAGATTTATATGCTTTCCATGTCATTCTACTTTGATCCATTCTCTCTAAATGACCAAACCACCTCAACAACCCCTCTTCTGCCCTCTGACTAATACTTTTATTAACTCCACACCTTCTCCTAATTTCCACACTCCGAATTTTCTGCATATTTACACCACACATTGCCCTTAGACAGGACATCTCCACTGCCTCCAACCGTCTCCTCGCTGTTGCATTTACCACCCAAGCTTCACATCCATATAAGAGAGTTGGTACTACTATACTTTCATACATTCCCTTCTTTGCCTCCATAGATAACGTTTTTTGACTCCACATATACCTCGACGCACCACTCACCTTTTTTCCCTCATCAATTCTATGATTAACCTCATCCTTCATAAATCCATCCGCTGACACGTCAACTCCCAAGTATCTGAAAACATTCACTTCTTCCATACTCCTCCTCCCCAATTTGATATCCAATTTTTCTTTATCTAAATCATTTGATACCCTCATCACCTTACTCTTTTCTATGTTCACTTTCAACTTTCTACCTTTACACACATTCTCAAACTCATCCACTAACCTTTGCAATTTTTCTTTAGAATCTCCCATAAGCACAGTATCATCAGCAAAAAGTAACTGTGTCAATTCCCATTTTGAATTTGATTCCCCATAATTTAATCCCACCCCTCTCCCGAACACCCTAGCATTTACTTCTTTTACAACCCCATCTATAAATATATTAAACAACCATGGTGACATTACACATCCCTGTCTAAGACCTACTTTTACCGGGAAGTAATCTCCCTCTCTTCTACACACCCTAACCTGAGCCTCACTATCCTCATAAAAGCTCTTTACAGCATTTAGTAACTTACCACCTATTCCATATACTTGCAACATCTGCCACATTGCTCCTCTATCCACTCTATCATATGCCTTTTCTAAATCCATAAATGCAATAAAAACTTCCCTACCTTTATCTAAATACTGTTCACATGTATGCTTCAATGTAAACACTTGATCTACACATCCCCTACCCACTCTGAAGCCTCCCTGCTCATCCGCAATCCTACATTCTGTCTTACCTCTAATTCTTTCAATTATAACCCTACCGTATACTTTTCCTGGTATACTCAGTAAACTTATTCCTCTATAATTTTTACAATCTCTCTTGTCCCCTTTCCCTTTATATAAAGGGACTATACATGCTCTCCACCAATCCCTAGGTACCTTCCCCTCTTTCATACATTTATTAAACAAAAGTACCAACCACTCCAACACTATATCCCCCCTGCTTTTAACATTTCTGTCATGATCCCATCAGTTCCAGCTGCTTTACCCCCTTTCATTCTACGTAATGCCTCACGTACCTCCACCACACTTACTTTCTGCTCTTCTTCACTCCTAAAAGATGATATACCTCCCTGGCCAGTGCATGAAATTACCGCCTCCCTTTCTTCCTCAACATTTAAAAGCTCCTCAAAATATTCTCGCCATCTACCTAATACCTCCCTCTCCCCATCTACTAACTCCCCTACTCTGTTTTTAACTGACAAATCCATACTTTCCCTAGGCTTTCTTAACTTGTTTAACTCACTCCAAAAATTTTTCTTATTTTCATTAAAATTCCTTGACAGTGCCTCTCCCACTATCATCTGCTCTCCTTTTGCACTCACTCACCACTCTCTTCACTTTTCTTTTACTCTCTATATACTCTGCTCTTCTTATAACACTTCTGCTTTGTAAAAACCTCTCATAAGCTACCTTTTTCTCTTTTATCACACCCTTTACTTCATCATTCCACCAATCACTCCTCTTTCCTCCTGCCCCCACCCTCCTATAACCACAAACTTCTGCCCCACATTCTAATACTGCATTTTTAAAACTATTCCAACCCTCTTCAACCCCCCCACTACTCATCTTTGCACTAGCCCACCTTTCTGCCAATAGTCGCTTATATCTCGCCCAAACTTCCTCCTCCCTTAGTTTATACACTTTCACCTCCCTCTTACTTGTTGTTGCCACCTTCCTCTTTTCCCATCTACCTCTTACTCTAACTGTAGCTACAACTAAATAATGATCCGATATATCAGTTGCCCCTCTATAAACATGTACATCCTGGAGCCTACCCATCAACCTTTTATCCACCAATACATAATCTAACAAACTACTTTCATTACGTGCTACATCATACCTTGTATATTTATTTATCCTCTTTTTCATAAAATATGTATTACTTATTACCAAATTTCTTTCTACACATAGCTCAATTAAAGGCTCCCCATTTACATTTACCTGTGGCACCCCAAATTTACCTACTACTCCCTCCGTAGATTTTAATGCCCACCATTTCCTCTGGGGGGGGTCTCACTGTGATTCCCGTGGAATTCAGTTAGATGCTTTTCTTGCCACCCACCCCCTCCATGTTTTAAATACAGGTACTCACACCCATTTTGATCCTCGGACTCATACTCTCTCTTGCATTGATCTCTCAATCTGCTCTTCCTCCGCCGCATTAGACTTCACTTGGTCTGTTCTCCCGGACTTACATGACAGTGATCATTTCCCAATCATTCTTACTTCCCCTTCATATTCGCCGCCTCTTCGCACCCCACGCTGGCAATTTAATCGGGCAAATTGGAACCTTTACTCACACCTAACTGTTTTTAAAGAGGTTCCTTCTTCGTCCTCCATCGATGAGCTTTTACACCTCTTCTCGTCCTCCGTTTTCACCGCAGCTTCTCATTCTATACCCCAAACTTCGGGCAGGCATTCTCAGAAATGCGTGCCTTGGTGGTCTCCTGCTTGTGCTCGTGCAGTACATTTGAAACGCGCTGCATGGGGCAGGTACCGGTACAATAGAACCACAGAGCGACTCCTTGATTTTAAGCAGAAGCGTGCGATCGCTCGCCGTGTCATCCGTGACGCTAAACGCACTTGCTGGCGAGATTGTCTCCACCATCACCTCTGCTTCCTCTATGAGTGCAGTCTGGAAAAAAGTACGAAAACTGAGTGGTAAATATTCTCCTGACCCGGCTCCTGTTCTGCGGGTTGCCGGTGTTGATATAGCAAACCCACTAGATGTTGCCAATGAAATTGGCAATCATCTGGTCCGTATTTCTCAGGGACTCCATCTATGCCCCTCATTTCTTTCCTCAAAGTCTGCCAGAGAGTTAGCACCCTTGGACTTTTCTTCTCTCAGAGAAGAACAGTATAATGTGCCTTTTACACTTCAAGAACTGGAGGCAACACTCTCAGCTTGTCGATCATCGGCAGCTGGGCCCGACGACATTCGTATTCGTATGCTACAACATTTACATCAGGCAGCCCTTGCAGTCCTATTACGCCTTTACAATCTTATTTGGTTACAAGGAGTTCTTCCACAGCTGTGGAAATCCGCCATTGTTCTCCCTTTCCGCAAACCAGGCACTACGGGACATGAAACCTCCCACTATCGTCCCATTGCTCTTACCAGTGCAGTTTGCAAAGTAATGGAACGCCTAGTAAATAGACGTTTAGTGTGGTATTTAGAGACACACAACAGTCTCTCCACTCGTCAATATGGCTTTCGTAAGGGACGTTCTACCATAGACCCCTTACTAAGCTTGGATACGTATGTTCGTAATGCCTTTGCGAATAACCACTCAGTTATTGCCATATTTTTTGACCTTGAGAAGGCATGAGACACAACTTGGAGGTATAATATTTTAGCCCAAGCCCACTCCTTAGGCCTTTGAGGCAATCTACCATCCTTCCTTAAGAACTTTTTAACTGACAGGCATTTCCGTGTTCGGGTTAATAATGTGCTCTCCCCGGACTTTATCCAAGCTGAAGGTGTCCCCCAGGGATGTGTTCTGAGCACAACACTTTTTCTCCTTGCTATTAATGATTTGGCCTCTAGTCTTCCATCAAATATTTGGTTGTCACTCTATGTTGATGACTTCGCTATTGCCTGTGCAGGCGCTGACTGTCACCTCCTTACAGTTTCTCTCCAACATGCAGTCGACCGTGTTTCCAATTGGGCCACCACACGTGGGTTTAAATTTTTCAGCACTAAAACCCACCAAATCACTTTCACTAGACGCTCTGTCATCTCCGATCATCCTTTGTACCTCTATGGCTCCCGTATCCCTGAACGTGATACAGTCAAGTTTCTGGGCCTCCTCTTTGATCGTAGGTTATCCTGGAAACCTCACATTACCTCTCTGAAGGCAACTTGTCACAGCCGGCTGAACCTTCTTAAAACCCTTGCTCATCTTTCGTGGGGAGCTGATCGTCGAACCCTCCTTCGCCTACATTCCACCCTTATTTTATCGGAACTTGATTATGGTGACCAGATCTATTCAGCGGCATCTCCTGCTACTCTCTCTAGCCTTAACCCCATTCATCACCAAGGATTACGTTTATGCCTTGGTGCTTTTCGCTCTTCCCCTGTCGAGAGCCTCTATGCAGAAGCGAACGTTCCATCCTTATCCGATCGCCGTGATGCCCATTGCCTGCGCTACTATGTACGCTCTCATGATCTCCGCAATCCTTCCATTTATAGAATGGTCACTGATATTAGTAGACATTCTTTATTTGTTCGCCGCCCCTGTTTACTCCGTCCCTTCTCTCTTCGCCTTCATTCGCTCTTGTCTTCTCTTCAACTACCACCTTTCTATGTACATGTAGCATCTCACTTTTCCCTACCCCCCTGGGAAGTTCCAGCTGTTCGAGTCTGTTCTTTCTCCCTCCCTTGCTCGAAAGCCCAACTGTCTACGGTCGCTTCCCGCTCTCTTTTTCTTGACCACTTTCACTCTCATTCTCATGCCATTGCTGTGTACACAGATGGCTCTAAGTCTTCTGACGGCGTAGGATTCGCAGCAGTGTTTCCGGACAGCGTCGTACAAGGGCATTTACTATCTTCGGCTAGTATTTTTACTGCTGAATTATATGCCATCCTTACAGCACTTACCCGTATTGCATCTATGCCTGTGTCATCATTTGTGGTTGTCTCAGACTCCCTTAGTGCTTTACAGGCTATACAAAAATTTGATACACCTCACCCCTTAGTCCTCCGTATCCAACTTTGGCTACGCCGCATCTTTACCAAGCATAAAGATATTGTTTTTTGTTGGGTCCCTGGTCATGTTGACGTACAGGGCAATGAACAGGCAGACACTGCTGCGCGGTCAGCAGTACATGACCTACCAGTTTCTTATAGAGGTATTCCATTTACGGACTATTTTGCTGTAATATCTTCCCACCTTCACACTCGTTGGCAACAACGTTGGTCTACTATGCTCGGCAACAAACTTCAGTCTATTAAACCGAGTATAGGTTACTGGCCGTCTTCTTATCACCAGTGTCGAGGTTGGGAGACTACTCTCTCCCGTCTTCGCATTGGCCATACTCGTCTTACTCATGGATATATCATGGAGAGGCGTCTTGCTCCTCTCTGTGAGAATTGCCAAGCTCCATTATCAGTCAGCCACATTCTGTTGGACTGCCCACTTTATCAACGAGCACGCAGAATTTACCTCTGTCGTCGTCTTCGCTCCGCTGCTCTCTCTTTACCTTCCCTTCTCGCTGATGGACCCACCTTTCATCCGGACTCTCTCATTGACTTTTTGACAATGACTGACTTACTTCACAAATTCTGATACCTTCAGCCCTTTCTACTTCAATGTCTTGCTACCCTCTACCCCCGTACTATCCCCTGCCCCGCTGTTTTCTGTAACCTGCTGATCATCCCCCCTCCCTTCTGCCATCCAATTCCCTTGTTTCCTTCCCTACCCTGCAGCGCTGTATAGCCCTTGTGGCTTAGCGCTTCTTTTTTTATTATAATAATAATAACTCCCTCCGTAACATTTTTACCCACTTTAGCATTGAAATCCCCAACCACCATGTAAATAGCATGCTGAAAATATCCAGTCAAGACAGGACTCGCAGCAATGGTTTAAAGTTGGAAAAGTTCAGATTGAGGAAGGACATAGGAAAGCACTGGTTTGGTAATAGAGCTGTGGTTGAGTGGAACAAATTCCTGAGTACCATCATAGAAGCTAAGATGTTGTGTAGTTTTAAAAATAGGTTGGATAAATACATGAGTGGGTATGGGCGGGTGTGAGTTGGACCTGACTAGCTTATGCTACCAGTTCGGGTGCTGTGCTCCTTCCTTACCTGGAGTTTACCTGGAGAGAGTTCCGGGGGTCAACGCCCCCGCGGCCCGGTCTGTGATCAGGCGGCCTGGTGGATCAGAGCCTGATCAACCAGGCTGTTACTGCTGGCTGCACGCAAACCAACGTACGAGCCACAACCCTGCTGGTCAGGAACCGACTTAGGTGCTTGTCCAGTGCCAGCTTGAAGACTGCCAGGGGTCTGTTGGTAATCCCCCTTATGTATGCTGGGAGGCAGTTGAACAGTCTCGGGCCCCTGACACTTATTGTATGGTCTCTTAACGTGCTAGTGACACCCCTGTTTTTCATTGGGGGGATGTTGCATCGTCTGCCAAGTCTTTTGCTTTCGTAGCGAGTGATTTTCGTTTGCAAGTGCGGTACTAGTCCCTCTAGGATTTTCCAGGTGTATATAATCATGTATCTCTCCCGTCTGCATTCCAGGGAATACAGGTTTAGGAACCTCAAGCGCTCCCAGTAATTGAGGTGTTTTATCTCCGTTATGCGTGCCGTGAAGGTTCTCTGTACATTTTCTAGGTCAGCAATTTCACCTGCCTTGAAAGGTGCTGTTAGTGTGCAGCAATATTCCAGCCTAGATAGAACAAGTGACCTGAAGTGTGTCGTCACGGGCTTGGCCTCCCTAGTTTTGGAGGTTCTCATTATCCATCCTGTCATTTTTCTAGCAGATGCGATTGATACAATGTTACGGTCCTTGAAGGTGAGATCCTCCGACATGATCACTCCCAGGTCTTTAACGTTGGTGTTTCGCTCTATTTTGTGGCCAGAATTTTTGTACTCTGATGAAGATTTAATTTCCTCGTGTTTACCATATCTGAGTAATTGAAATTTCTTATAGTTGAACTTCATATTGTTTTCTGCAGCCCACTGAAAGATTTGGTTGATGTCCGCCTGGAGCCTTGCAGTGTCTGCAATGGAAGACACTGTCATGCAGATTCGGGTGTCATCTGCAAAGGAAGACATGGTGCTGTGGCTGACATCCTTGTCTGTCGGATATGAGGATGAGGAACAAGATGGGAGCGAGTACTGTGCCTTGTGGAACAGAGCTTTTCACCGTAGCTGCCTCGGACTTTACTCTGTTGACGACTACTCTGTGTTCTGTTAGTGAGGAAATTATAGATCCATCGACCGACTTTTCCTGTTATTCCTTTAGCACGCATTTTGTGCGCTATTACGCCATGGTCACACTTGTCGAAGGCTTTTGCAAAGTCTGTATATATTACATCTGCATTCTTTTTGTCTTCTAGTGCATCTAGGACCTTGTCGTAGTGATCCAATAGTTGAGACAGACAGGAGCGACCTGTTCTAAACCCATGTTGCCCTGGGTTGTGTAACTGATGGGTTTCTAGATGGGTGGTGATCTTGCTTCTTAGGACCCTTTCAAAGATTTTTATGATATGGGATGTTAGTGCTATCGGTCTGTAGTTCTTTGCTGTTGCTTTACTGCCCCCTTTGTGGAGTGGGGCTATGTCTGTTGTTTTTAGTAACTGTGGGACGATCCCCGTGTCCATGCTCCCTCTCCATAGGATGGAAAAGGCTCGTGATAGGGGCTTCTTGCAGTTCTTGATGAACACGGAGTTCCATGAGTCTGGCCCTGGGGCAGAGTGCATGGGCATGTCATTTATCGCCTGTTAGAAGTCATTTGGCGTCAGGATAACATCGGATAGGTGGTCATTGTTCTAGGCCGGGGGGTGGCATGGACCTGCTTCGCATCGGTCAGTAGTCCTGTTGCAGTGTTCCTTCTTTCTTATGTTCTTAACCCTTCCAGAGTTTCCGATGTACTAGGACGGCTTACGCACCAGGCTTATTGACATACTCCTACGCCTAAATTCTTGCGCCTTCAAATCTAGCAAGAGAAAGCTGGTAGGTCTACATATGAAAGAATGAGTCTGTGGTCAGTGTGCACAGTATAAAAAAAAATCCTGCAGCACACACTGCGTAATGAGAAAAAAAAAACTTTGACCGTGTTTTTGGTTTAAAACAGCGAATTTGCACTGTATTTTCACATTGTATTTATGGTTGTATTCTAGTTTTCCAAGTCTCATTTTATAGAAAGGAAGACATTACAGAAATTGGGATGATTTTGATTGGTTTCACAATGAAAAGTACCTTGAAATTGAGCTCAAGGTAGCAGAAATGTTTGATTTTTGCCCAAGTTCAAAAGTAAACAAATCATGCCACGCGTCCAGTACACATCAACTGGTGAGTCTAATATTCTTTCACAAGTGCGCTGATATTATTTATACCATTTCTTCACTAATGCAATAGTCTGCATAACAGTAAATCTTCTATTTTTTGTGAGAATAAAAATTCAGAGTGGAAAGCAAAAGAAATGTAAGCGGGGCCTGGGGACATGACTAACGAACAGAGGAAATGTTATTTTAGTGCCAGGAATGTCCATCTTGTTTATTCTGGCCCCTATTTGGAAATTGGCATCTTTTGAAATGTGTGAAATTGGCAAAATTGCTATTTTCTGACCACTTTATTGGATAGTTGAAATTGGTAAATGGGTGGTTTCTTGTACTCATTCGATAGAAAAAATGGAGTTCTAGTGAAATAGTTATGATTTTTGTCAACTAATACAGTGGACCCCCGCTTTACGATCAGCTCCCAATGTGACCAATTATGTAAGTGTATTTATGTAAGTGCTTTTGTACGTGTATGTTTGGGGGTCTGAAATGGACTAATCTAATTCACAATATTTCTTATGGGAACAAATTCGTTCAGTACTGGGACCTGAACATACTTCTGGAATGAAATAATATCGTAAACCGGGGGCCCACTGTACAATGGAATTGGCCGAAAATAGGGCTCAAATTGGGCGAAATCGCCAATGCATAAACATCGTTGAGAACGCTAACTTCGTGAGAGCATAATTCCGTTAGTTTTCCATTAAATTTCATAATTTTGGTGTCATTATGACGGGGAAAAGATTCTCTATTCATAAGAAAAAAATAATTTTTTTTTTCCGAAAAATTTTCGACCCTGAGAACAAGTTTAGGAGAGGGCCTCTCAACTCTGAAAGGGTTAAAAAAAAATTACAGTAACAAATTAGATTGTTTATTTCCCAATGACACTTCAGGTGGAGAGAATGGCAGTAACGATGGAGGAAATGATAGATCAGTTGGCAGAGGTGTGATGCGTGGCCGGGCAGAGATTGATCGGATTATTTGTACTAAGCCTGCATCAGTCCCAGTAAAGAGAGGCAAGTTTGATTAGTATTACATTGATGTAGCTTTTTAATTTGTCATTCAACATGTTATGTAAATTTAAACTGTAAACAGATGATGTATTAAATGGAATTTTTTTTTGTTTTAACCACAGTATTTTCACATTGTAACTGCTTAACAGCAAAATTCATTTTAATAACTGCTTATTGTGGTAATTTTTACCACTGAATCTATCATTGCTTAGTAAATTTTAAGTTTATTTTAAGCCTGCCCATAATGCTCTGCATACAAGGGGCTTTTGGCATGTACCCCCCAGCTACTCTAATTCCTTGTACAACTATGTATCATGTCCAAGTAAAATATTGTATTGCATTGAAATTCACAGGCACCGCAGGGCAAAGTGTGACATTGTTGACGAATTACTTCAATTTAATAAAAAAACAAGACTGGATGTTATGTCTGTATCATGTATACTTTAAGTAAGTTTCCTGTGTCTTGTACTATTTTCTAACATTTTACTGTAATGAACAATAATAGTGTGTAGACTGGTATTGGTTGGATTTACACTGGGTAAAAGAAGAGGGTTATTTTCTCCTATTGACATAATTTTCTACAGGTTTACTCACTGTAGAAATAGCTACTGTACTTTATGATCTCTCTCCATTTTAGTCTTGACTTTACCATTTTAATATTCTCTCTAACATGCACGCTCTCTTGAATTGTACATTAACATGAATATTTTACGGTAAGGTTTTCTTCCAGTATACAGTGGAACGTCTGCTTACGAGTTTAATCCGTTCCGTGGCCTTGCTTGCATCTGGATTTGCTCGTTTGCAAAGTCAATTTTTCCCTATTTAAATTAATTGAAATGGAATTAATCCATTCCAGTGGAATTCCAGGCACAACAAAATACTTAAATAATTTCCCTAATATCAACTCTGTAGCTTATTTATCTATCACAATTTATCTAATATGACATAAACAATATTAACCCTTTCAGGGTCCAAGGCCCAAATCTGGAGTCACGCACCAGTGTCCAAGAATTTTCAAAAAAAAAATTTATTTTTTCTTATGAAATCGTAGAGAATCTTTTTGTGAAGGTAATAAAACAAAAAGTACGAAATTTGGTGGAAAATTGACGAAATTATGCTCTCGCGAATTTTGATGTGTCAGCGATATTTACGAATCGGCGATTTTGCCGACTTTGACTCCCATTTTAGGCCAATTACATTATTCCAATCAACCAAATTCTTAGCTATTTCACTAGTATTACTTCTATTCTATCGATTGAGCACAAGAAATCGCCAAGTCAACTGTTTCAACTACAAAATAAAGTGATCGGAAATTGTTAATTTGGCCAATTTAACACAAAGTTCAAAATATTCCAATTTCAAAATAGGGTCCAGAATGAACAATGTAGGCATTCCTGGCACTAAACTAACATTTCCTCTGTTCATTAGTTATGTTTTAAGGCTTTACAAATAAATTCCATTTTGATTTTTTATTCACATAATGAATTTTTATTCACACCAAAAAATAGAAGATTTACTGTTATGCAATACTGTAATAATTGTATAAATATCATCACCATATTCGTGAATGTATATTAGACCCACCAGCTGGCGTGTATTAGACGTGTGAGGTCGTTTGTTTACTCTTGAATATCGGCAAAAATTTAACATTTCTGCTACTTTGAGCTCAGTTTCAAGCCATTTCCAGTGCTAAAACCAATCAAAATCATCTATATTTATGTAATATGTCTTCCATTCTATCAAATGAGACCAAGAAATCGCAAATACAACTATAAAAAACATACGAAAAAACACTGCAAATTTGCTGTTCTAATCGAAAAATCATGATTTCATTTTTTTTCTCTCATTATACACAGTGTGCTGCAGGATCTGTTTTATGTGGTGCACACATACCACATAGATGTATTCTCTCATATCTAGGCCCAAATGTACCACTCACAGTTTATCAGAGTGAGCTGAGCTCATGGCGTAGATCTACGGTTTGGACCCTGAACATAAAGCCGTAGATCTACGGGACAGACCCTGAAAGGGTTAATAACATAAAACGTGATATATACACTAGAGAGAATAAAATACATGCCATTACATATGTGGCTAGTGGTGGTGAGAGTGGCCGTTGTTGTTGGGGTTTATAGGGCCACCACAGTGGACATTCCTGCTTCTGACTACATGTGTAGAGAACCTAGGATAACCCAAAAAAGTCAGACAGAGTGACTTATAATTACTACACTTTTAATGCTACACTTTGTCACTGACTCCTCCTGCTTTAGTATTGTACATATTGTAGAAGTGGTAGGCTGGTACTGCCTGGACAAGTCCTTAACCCTCCACTTAGTTTATCTATGATTTCCTGCTTTAATTCCATGGAAATCATCCTCTTTTTCTTCTCAGCACTGTCCTTTGCACTTGCTTTCTTAGGACCCAAGGTTAGAAACAAGAAATTTTGCAAAATAACTGCATGAAACGTAAGGAAAACACAAGAATTCTCTCCATCGCGAGTGGAGTGGACTGAATGTTGTTTTGATACATACTGCAAGTCTCGTGGTGGCGTTCGGAAACTCACTTATAGTATAAGGTATGGCAAGGTTGCTACCAGGGTACAACAAGGATGCTACCAGGGTACAACAAGGATGCTACCAGGGTACAACAAGGATGCTACCAGGGTACAAGGTTGCTACCAGGGTACAACAAGGTTGTTTTCAAGGTACAAGGTCTGCCACTGCTGCCTCATGTCTGCTACTGCTGCTTCATGTTGTCTGCCACTGCTGCTTCATGTTGTCTGCCACTGCTGCTTCATGTTGTCTGCCACTGCTGCTTCATGTTGTCTGCCACTGCTGCTTCATGTTGTCTGCCACTACTGTTTCATGTTGTCTGTCACTGCTGCTTCATGTCTGCTACTGCTGCTTCACGTTGTCTGCCACTGCTGCTTCACGTTGTCTGCCACTGCTGCTTCATGTTGTCTGCCACTGCTGCTTCATGTTGTCTGCCACTGCTACCTCATGATGTCTGCTCCACTTTTGCTAGCGTGTTGAAGAGCTTTGCAATATGTGAAGGTTGAGGGGCAGTGCCAATCGGACAGGTATTGGACAGTGACATCATTTGTTTACTCTTGAGCATCGCCAAAGATTCAAACATTTCTACTACTTTGAGCTCAATTTCAAGGTACTTTTCATAGTGAAACCAATCAAAATCGTATCTATTTCTGTAGTATATCTTCCATTCTATCAAATGAAAAAAAAAAAAAAGAAAATAAAACTATAAAAAACATCCAAAAATATACTGCTAAGGGCTGAGAAGTGAACTCCATTATTTATGGTCTGATTTCTTTCATTTTTGGTGTACGTTAAGAAGCATCTTTCCATCATACATTGCCCAAGTTTCAATAAGATAATCCAACAAACAACTGAGATCCAATTCCCTAAATCAAGAGTGTCAAGGAACCTCCCGTGAGGCCCGCTCGCATTTGGAAATTTCACTAGTGTCTGGAACCAAAAAATCATATCTGGAAAAACTCACAAGTGGATGCACTCATAAGTAGAGGTTCCACTGTATTTTGTAATTAAGAGGCTTTTTGTTCGGCTAATTTTTAACCCTGTTTAGAGCATTTATGTACTTTAACATAGAATGGTCCATTTTAGTGTTTGTGTCATTTTTATTGGATATTGGATAGTACTGCAGAAACCTTTTACCCTGAACTTTTGTTTCAAAGTTAAGTATTAAAATTTGCATTCATAATTTGGTTAAAATTAGAATTGAAAAAATGGCACTTTAATGTAACTTTTAGCACTATAGTTCTGTAGTGCTAAAAGTTGTTCAACTGCCTCCCAGCATACATCAGGGGATTACCAACAGACCCCTGGCTGTCTTCAAGCAGGCGCTGGACAGGTCAGTACCTGAAAAGCCAGGTTGTGGTTTGTGCGTTGGATTATGTGTGGCCAGCAGTAACAGCCTGGTTGATCAGGCCCTGATCCACCATGAGGCCTGGTCACAGACCGAGCTACAGGGGCGCTGACCCCCGGAACTCTCTCCAGGTATAGTGCATGGGTTGGTATAAATTTGGTAATAAAGGGTAGGCAACCCTGCACTCTACTCTGTGCATAATACTTTTCTGCGATCATAGATAAACTTTCTTACTACAGATGCCTTAACATGCCACTTCTCTCTCCCCTCATATATTCTTAACATGCCACCTATTTCTTTCCCCCTCATATTCTATGGTCCATCCTCTCAAGGGAGGTTCCTTGATACTGATGAGGGGCTCTTGATCTAGAGAATTGAATTTGTGCTTCAGTTCCCTGAATTAAACCTGAATGCCTTCCATCTTCCCACAATTGCTGTATAATCCCTGTGGGTGTAGCGCTACCTCGTAATATAATAATATTCTGGTTCATCATAACTTTCATAGACCTATCTGCCAACATCTCCACTCCCAAATAACTGAATAAATTCACTCTTCATACTTCCTTCATTTATTGCCTAGATCTTTTGTTAATCTCATCAACTTACTCTTGTCTAAGTTTGCTTATAATCTCCTTTTACATACCCTTTCAAATTCACCCATTAACCTTTGCAACTTCTTTCAACAAATCGGAGGGAGGGTGGCCCAAAAAGAAAAAAGTTTCTCTTTTTAACTTTAGTAATGTATACAGGAGAAAGGGTTACTAGTCCCTTGCTCCTGGCATTTTAGTCCCCTCTTACGATACTCATGGCCTTTGCAACTTATTTTCAGAATTTCCTTATAGAATCGTGTTATCGCCAGAGAGCAACTGTGACAGCTTCCATTGTGTCAGATCCAACATCTTTCAATCATACACCTCTCCTCAACACCTTAGTGTGCACTTCTTTTACTTAGTTAAAAAATAAATGAAATTAAATAGAGAATATTACTTGAACTCATCTTTAATTACATGACTGGGAAAATTGTTGTGGAGGTCTGAATAAACAAATTGTAAAATGTTTGTAGGAGCAAATTTACTTAAGTGAAGGACATGTGATATCAAGGTAATCTTGACCGTTGGCAGTTACAAGATGGTAGATTGTCAGGCATTTAGTCCATTTTGAGTCTTAAATAAAATTCATGCATTACTATTGGTTTGCAAATGTAATGAGCAAATAAGCAGGTTGGTAGGCCAAATAGCAGGTTGGTAGACAGCAGCCACCCAGGGAGGTACTACTGTCCTACCAAGTGAATGTGAAATGTAAGCCTGTAATTGTTTTGCATGATGGTAGGATTGCTGATCTCTCTTTCTGTCTTATAAACATACAAGGTTGCAGGTATGTCTTGCTACTTCTACTAACACTTAGGTCATGCTACACATGCATGTACAAGCATATACATATATACAGCCTCTCCTCACTTAGCGACTTGTTCGTTAACCGACGCCTCGGACTTATGACGAGCTCTTTGACTAGTATGCATGCCTAAATAATTTATGTTCGAGCTGATTTCCTCTATTCTGTTTATTTTTTACAATATACAGTACACTGCTGTATAAACATTTAAAAATATACCAGAATTGTTGTAAATGGTACAAAGGTGACATTAAAACAATATCAAAGAGAGTTGACACAAACCCACTTCCATTATATGTAGTATGCTCCTCACTTAGTGATGAATTTGTTTACCGACGTGGTCTTAGGAAAGGAACTCTGGGTTTTCTTCTATTTTTCTTTCTAGTTCTTGTTCCTGCTCATTTCTGCTTATCTCCATGGGAAAGTGGAATAGAATTCTTCCTCCGTAAGCTATGCATGTTGTAAGAGGTGACTAAATGCCGGGAGCAATGGGCTAGTAACCCCTTCTCCTGTATAAATTACTAAAAATATGGAAAAGAAAAACTTCCTAAAATTGGGATGTTTGAATGTGCATGGATATATTGCGGATGATAAGAGATTATTGCTAATGTTACGAATGAAAAGAAGTTGGATGTCCTAGCCTTAAGCGAAACAAAGCTGAAGGGGATAGGCGAGTTTCAGCAGGGAGAAATAAATGGGATTGTCAGGAGTATTTGAGAGAGTTAGAGCTAAGAAATGGGTAGCAGTAATGTTGAAGGATCAGTTGTGGAGAGAGAAGAGGGAATATAAATGAATAAATTCAGGGATTATGTGGATTAAAATAAGGGTCGGTTGTGAAAAGTGGGTCATAATAAGTGTGTATGCACCTGGAGAAGAGAGGAGTGTAGAGGAGAGAGAGAGATTTTTGGAGATGTTAAGTGAATGTGTAGGAACTTTTGAGCCAAGTGAGAGAGTAATTGTGGTAGGGGACCTAAATGCTAAAGTACGAGAAGTATTTAGAGAGGGTGTGGTAGGTAAGGTTGGGGTGCCAGGTGTAAATGATAATGGGGAGCATTTGATTGAACTTTGTATAGAAGGGGGTTTGGTTATAAGTAACACATATTTTAAGAAAAAGAGGATAAATAAGTATACAGGATATGATGTAGGGCTAAATGACTATACTTTGTTGGACTACGTATTAGTAGATAAAAGACTGTTGGGTAGACTTCAGGATGTACATGTTTATAGAGGGGCCACAGATATATCAGAGCACTTTTTAGTTGTAGCTCCAGTGAGAGTAAAAGGTAGATGGGTTACAAGGAGAATGGAAAAAGCAAGTAAGAGAGAAGTGAAGATTTATAAACTAAAGGAGGAGGCAGTTAGGGTAAGATATAAACAACTGTTGGAGGACAGATGGGCTAGTGAGAGTATAGGCAGTGGGGTAGAAGGCGTATTACCTGGAGTTTACCTGGAGAGAGTTCCGGGGGTCAACGCCCCCGCGGCCCGGTCTGTGACCAGGCCTCCTGGTGGATCAGAGCCTGATCAACCAGGCTGTTACTGCTGGCTGCACGCAAACCAACGTACGAGCCACAGCCCGGCTGGTCAGGAACTGACTTTAGGTGCTTGTCCAGTGCCAGCTTGAAGACTGCCAGGGGTCTGTTGGCAATCCCCCTTATGTATGCTGGGAGGCAGTTGAACAGTCTCAGGGCCCCTGACACTTATTGTATGGTCTCTTAACGTGCTAGTGACACCCCTGCTTTTCATTGGGGGGATGTTGCATCGTCTGGCAAGTCTTTTGCTTTCGTAGCAAGTGATTTTCGTGTGCATGTTCGGTACTAGTCCCTCTAGGATTTTCCAGGTGTATATAATCATGTATCTCTCCCGCCTGCGTTCCAGGGAATACAGGTTTAGGAACCTCAAGCGCTCCCAGTAATTGAGGTGTTTTATCTCCGTTATGCGCGCCGTGAAGGTTCTGTACATTTTCTAGGTCAGCAATTTCACCTGCCTTGAAAGGTGATGTTAGTGTGCAGCAATATTCCAGCCTAGATAGAACAAATGACCTGAAGAGTGTCATCATGGGCTTGGCATCCCTAGTTTTGAAGGTTCTCATTATCCATCCTGTCATTTTTCTAGCAGATGCGATTGATACAATGTTATGGTCCTTGAAGGTGAGATCCTCCGCCATGATCACTCCCAGGTCTTTGACGTTGGTGTTTCGCTCTATTTTGTGGCCAGAATTTGTTTTGTACTCTGATGAAGATTTAATTTCCTCGTGTTTACCATATCTGAGTAATTGAAATTTCTCATCGTTGAACTTCATATTGTTTTCTGCAGCCCACTGAAAGATTTGGTTGATGTCCGCCTGGAGCCTTGCAGTGTCTGCAATGGAAGACACTGTCATGCAGATTCGGGTGTCATCTGCAAAGGAAGACACGGTGCTGTGGCTGACATCCTTGTCTATGTCGGATATGAGGATGAGGAACAAGATGGGAGCGAGTACTGTGCCTTTTAGAACAGAGCTTTTCACCGTAGCTGCCTCGGACTTTACTCTGTTGACTACTACTACTCTGTGTTCTGTTAGTGAGGAAATTATAGATCCATCGACCGACTTTTCCTGTTATTCCTTTAGCATGCATTTTGTGCGCTATTATGCCATGGTCACACTTGTCGAAGGCTTTTGCAAAGTCTGTATATATTACATCTGCATTCTTTTTGTCTTCTAGTGCATCTAGGACCTTGTCGTAGTGATCCAATAGTTGAGACAGACAGGAGCGACCTGTTCTAAACCCATGTTGCCCTGGGTTGTGTAACTGATGGGTTTCTAGATGGGTGGTGATCTTGCTTCTTAGGACCCTTTCAAAGATTTTTATGATATGGGATGTTAGTGCTGTCGGTCTGTAGTTCTTTGCTGTTGCTTTACTGCCCCCTTTGTGGAGTGGGGCTATGTCTGTTGTTTTTAGTAACTGTGGGACGATCCCCGTGTCCATGCTCCCTCTCCATAGGATGGAAAAGGCTCGTGATAGGGGCTTCTTGCAGTTCTTGATGAACACGGAGTTCCATGAGTCTGGCCCTGGGGCAGAGTGCATGGGCATGTCATTTATCGCCTGTTAGAAGTCATTTGGCGTCAGGATAACATCGGATAGGTGGTCATTGTTCTAGGCCGGGGGGTGGCATGGACCTGCTTCGCATCGGTCAGTAGTCCTGTTGCAGTGTTCCTTCTTTCTTATGTTCTTAACCCTTCCAGAGTTTCCGATGTACTAGGACGGCTTACGCACCAGGCGTCAGGATAACATTGGATAGGCTTGTGTTAACCGAATTCTGTGGCGCGCTCATAAAAAATTAATTTTGGTCTTTGACTCTCAGTCTGGTTAGCCGCTTGCTAAAAACTGAGTCATATTGGGACTTGAGTAGCTCACTCATTTCCTTGCTGTCATCTGTGTTGGACCCATCTTGTTTAAGTAGGGGCCCAATACTGGACGTTGTTCTCAACTTTGATTTGGCATAGGAGAAGAAATACTTTGGGTTTCTTTCGATTTCATTTATGGCTTTTAGTTCTTCCCGCGATTCCTGACTCCTATAAGATTCCTTTAGCTTAAGTTTGATGCTTGCTATTTCTCTTACCAGTGTCTCCCTACGCATTTCAGATATATTGACCTCTTTTAGCCGCTCTGTTATTCTTTTCCGTCGCCTGTAAAGGGAGCGCCTGTCTCTTTCTATTTTACATCTACTCCTCCTTTTTCTTAGAGGAATAAGCCTTGTGCATACATCGAGCGCCACCAAGTTAATCTGTTCTAGGCACAAGTTGGGGTCTGTGTTGCTTAGTATATCTTCCCAGCTTATATCAGTTAGGACTTGGTTTACTTGGTCCCACTTTGTTTTTGTTATTGAAGTTGAATTTGGTGAATGCTCCCTTATTATCAACGCACTGAAAAACAAGGCAGGAGATTTAAATACCTTACCACCCTTTATATACAAAAAAGCATCACAAGTACTATCACCAATCATTGCAACACTCTTTAACAAATCCATTGAATCCTCCACCTTCCCTACAGTTCTCAAAATAGCAAGGGTCACCCCGATCCATAAAGGAGGAGACCAAACAGAGTTGAATAACTATAGGCCAATATCCAATTTACACCCTCTCTCAAAAATCTTCGAAAAATTAATTCATAAACGAATCTACTCCTACCTCATCTCCCAAAACATTCTCAACCCCTGCCAATTTGGATTCAGGCCTAATAAAAATACTAATGATGCTATTATACACATGCTAGAACATATATACAATGCAATAGAGAAAAAAGAAGTCCCACTGGGGATCTTCATTGACTTACGTAAAGCTTTTGATACAGTTGACCATGACTTGCTCCACGTAAAATTGTCACACTATGGTATTAGAAGCGTGGGTGATGAATGTTGCAGCGAGGAGAAGGCTGGAGGCAGTGGAGATGTCGTGTCTGAGGGCAATGTGTGGTGTGAATATAATGCAGAGAATTCGTAGTTTGGAAGTTAGGAGGAGGTGCGGGATTACCAAAACTGTTGTCCAGAGGGCTGAGGAAGGGTTGTTGAGGTGGTTCGGACATGTAGAGAGAATGGAGCGAAACAGAATGACTTCAAGAGTGTATCAGTCTGTAGTGGAAGGAAGGCGGGGTAGGGGTCGGCCTAGGAAGGGTTGGAGGGAGGGGGTAAAGGAGGTTTTGTGTGCGAGGGGCTTGGACTTCCAGCAGGCATGCGTGAGCGTGTTTGATAGGAGTGAATGGAGACAAATGGTTTTTAATACTTGACGTGCTGTTGGAGTGTGAGCAAAGTAACATTTATGAAGGGATTCAGGGAAACCGGCAGGCCGGACTTGAGTCCTGGAGATGGGAAGTACAGTGCCTGCACTCTGAAGGAGGGGTGTTAATGTTGCAGTTTAAAAACTGTAGTGTAAAGCACCCTTCTGGCAAGACAGTGATGGAGTGAATGATGGTGAAAGTTTTTCTTTTTCGGGCCACCCTGCCTTGGTGGGAATCGGCCAGTGTGATAATAGAATAGAATAGATGGTATTAGAGGGCACTCCCTCAACTACCTCAAGTCTTACCTCAGCAACAGAAGCCAATATGTGTACGCAAATGGGGCAAGCTCTTCCGCACAACCAATTACAGTTGGTGTCCCACAGGGAAGTGTCCTTGGCCCTCTTCTCTTTCTCCTATACATAAATGACCTACCAAATGCTTCGCAATTACTCAAACCCACACTTTTTGCAGATGACACTACATACGTCTTCTCTCACCCGAGCCCAGTCACGCTAGCCAATACTGTAAACACCGAATTACAGAAAATATCTACTTGGATGAGGACTAACAAACTTACACTAAACATTGACAAAAACCTACTTCATTCAGTTTGGTAACAGAGCTACAGATGTACCTCTTAACATAACGATAAACGGATCACCTATCACAAAGCTAACAGAGGGAAAATTCTTAGGAATCCACCTCGATAATAGACTCAAATTTCATACACATGTACGACAAATTTCTAAGAAAATTTCCAAGACTGTAGGCATACTATCGAAGATACGGTACTATGTTCCACAGTCAGCCCTCCTGGCCCTTTATCACTCTCTTATTTACCCCTATCTCACCTATGGAATTTGTGCATGGGGCTCAACAACAATTAACCATCTCAGACCACTAATTACCCAACAAAAGGCTGCAGTTAGAATGATAACAAATTCTCACTACAGGCAACACACTCCACCAATATTCAAAACACTCAACCTACTCACCATACAAAACATCCATACTTCTTATTGCACCTATTACATACATAGAACACTTAACTCTGATATTAACCCTCCCCTCAAACATCTCCTTGCCAACCTCAACAGAACACATGACCATAACACAAGGCACAGATCACTCTTTGATGTTCCTCGTGTCCATCTCACGCTATGCAAAAACTCAATGCACATAAAAGGCCCTAAAATCTGGAATTCATTACCTGTAAATATAAAAGAAACACTACCTGTTTACAAATTCAAGTCTCTTCTCAAAAGTTCACTTACTCAAAACCAAATAAATACTGAATAACTGAACCTTATAAATTGTATATCCAAAATGTTACTCACAATTATATCACATAAATGTTAAACCTAGGACCCAATCTAACTTTATTTTTTTTTAATACACTACCAAACAGAATACTCCATTCTACTCAATGTACAACAATGCATGCAACCATATGACCTGTCTTTGTAATACTCACTTGTGCTTTATAGTAATCTGTTTACAATAATGTCTTATCACTGATTTCATCATTGCTTAGTTAATCTTAAGTTAATTTTAAGCCAGCCCGTAATGCTATGCATATAAGTGGCTTTGGCATGCTGCTCTTACCTGTATTTTTTTGTACCTCTGTATGTGTGCTCAAATTGTTAATAAATAAATAAATCATTGCACCAATTACTCGTGTTTCCTCCTGCCCCCACCCTCCTATAACCACAAACTTCTGCCCCACATTCTAGTACTGCATTTTTAAAACTATTCCAACCCTCTTCAACCTCTCCACTACTCATACTTGCACCAGCCCACCTTTCTGCCAATAGTTGCTTATATCTCACCCGAACTTCCTCCTCCCTTAGTTTATACACTTTCACCTCTCTCTTGCTTGTTGTTGCCATTTTCCTCTTTTTCCCATCTACCTCTTACTCTAACTGTAGCTACAACTAAATAATGATCCGATATATCAGTTGCCCCTCTATAAACGTGTACATCCTGGAGCCTACCCATCAACCTTTTATCCACCAATACATAATCTAACTACTTTCATTACATGCTATATCATTCTTTGTGTATTTATTTATCCTCTTCATAAAATATGTATTACTTATTACCAAACCTCTTTCTACACATAGCTCAATTAAGGGGTCCCCATTTTCATTTACCCCTGGCACCAAAAATTTACCTACTACTCCCTCCACAACATTTTTGCCCACTTTAGCATTGAAATCCCAAACCACCATTACTCTTACACTTGGTTCAAAACTCCCCACGCATTCACACAACATTTCCCAAATCAATCTCTCTCTCTCTCTCTCTACACTTCTCTCTTCTCCAGGTGCTTATACGCTTACTATAACCCACTTTTCACATCCAACCTTTATTTTACTCCACATAATCCTTGAATTAATACATTTATAGTCCCTCTTTTCCTGCCATAACTTATCCTTCAACATTATTGCTACTCCTTCTTTAGCTCTAACTCTGTTTGAAACCCCTGACCTAATCCCATTTATTCCTCTCCACTGAAACTCTCCCACCCCCTTCAGCTTTGTTTCACTTAAAGCCAGGACATCCAGCTTTTTCTCATTCATAACATCCACAATCATTGCACAACATCCATGCACATTCAGACTTCCCACTTTGACAATTTTCTTCTTCTTATTCTTTTCAGTAATTATTACAGGAAAAGCCCATTGTTCCCGGCATTTTAGTAGACTTTTACAACGTGCATGGTTTACGGTGGAAAGATTCTTATTCCACTTCCCCATGGATATAAAAGGAAAAGTAATAAGACCAAGAACTATTAAGATAAAACCAAAGAAAACTCAGATGAGTGTGTATAAATAAACATGTACATGTATGTGTAGTGTGACCTAAGCGTAAGTAGAAGTAGCAAGACGTACCTGTAATCTTGCATATTTATGAGACAGACAAAAGATACCAGCAATCCTACCATCATGTAAAACAATTACAGTGGACCCCCGGTATTCGATATTAATCCGTTCCTGAGAGCTCATTGAATACCAATAATATCGAAAACTGAATCAATTTTCCTCATAAGAAATAATGGAAATCAAATTAGTCCGTGCAAGACACCCAAAAGTATGAAAAAAATTTTACTACATGAAATATTAAGTTCAATGCAATAGAATAATTACAACAACAATAAAATAATTGACACTTACCTTTAATGAAGATCTGGTGATGATTGATAGGATGGGAGGAGGGGAGAGGTGTTAGTGTTTAGAAGGGGAATCCCCTTCCATCAGGACTTAATGCAACTGCCTAGCCTTTTCACAAATGATCGCTTGAGAGATGCTATCTCCTGCTATCTGTTTTTCATTTATCCACACCAATAACAATCTCTCAACATTTTCTAACACTTGTGGTCACTGTTTCATAATCACAGTTGCACCTTTTGCAAGAACAAGCTTCCTTGATTGCCGCTTTCCTGGTCACTATAGTAGAGATGGTTGATTGGGGTTTATTACATAACCTAACCAGCTCCGACACACGCACTCCACTTTCGTACTTTGCAATTATCTCTTTCTTGATTTCATAGGTCATTAGCGACTTTTTTCTCGAAGGGTTGGCACTAGAAGCTTTCTTGGGGCCCATGGTGACTTATTTTGCAGAAACGAGCACCAAACAGTGATAACATGGATAATATGGAATGTACCGAATGTATCCTTAGATGCGCTCACACTGGCTGGCTTGTAAACACTGGCACACATGGGGCAGTTCAGGCCACACGTGGACAGGTCTCGTACGAATCGTATCGAATACCGAGGAAAATTTTTTGTGATATAATGCATCGAATACCGGATTTATCGAATACCGATGCCATCGAATACCGGGGGTCCACTGTACAGGCTTTTGTTTCACACTCGCTTGGCAGGACAGTAGTACCCCTCTGGGTGGTTGCTGTCTAGACAGGGTGTGAATATAATGACAAGAATCTGTAGTTTGGAGATTAGGTAGTGATGTGAGATTACCAAAACTATTATCCAGAGGGCTGAGGAGGGATTATTGAGATGGTTTGGACGTGTAGAGAGGATGGAACAAAATAGAATGACTTAGTGTATAAATCTGTAGTGTAGAGAAGGTGGGGTAATGGTCGACCTAGGAAAGGTTGGAGGGAGGGGGTGAAGGAGATTTTATGTGCGAGGGGGTTGGATTTCCAGCAAGCATGCGTGAGAGTGTTAGATAGGAGTGAATGGAGATGGATGGTTTTTAGGACTTGAGATGCTGTTGGAATGTATGCAAAGTAACATTTATGAAGGGATTCAGGGAAACCGGCAGGCTGGACTCGATTCCTGGAGATGGGAAGTACAGTGCCGGCACTCTGAAGGAGGGGTGTTAATGTTGCAGTGTTATAACTACAGTGTAAGCATTCCTCTGGCAAGGCAGTGATGGAGTGATTAAAGTTTTTCTATTTTGAGCCACTTTTTCTTGGTGGGAAACGGCTGATGTGTTAATAAAAAACTAAAAAGAAAGTTGCCTTGTGAATGAGTACTGTATATATTATAAATGATACATTTAATTTTTCAGCCCAGATGAGGAGCGGACAAGAGTGAGAAAACAACTTGTACGACAGTTTCAAGAAGTACTGGGTGTGAACTATGTTTTTGATGGTATGCAGCTTTATCTTCCCATAAAACTTGGATCAGAGGTATGTTATGCAACTCCACAACAAAAATTTTAATTTTTTTGAAAGTGGTGATGCATTGTCCCTTTTGTTTTTAGCATCTAAGTTGTTTGAAATATGAAAATAGTAATAATAATAAATGTGAGCATAGTACAGCCTCTTTTCACTTAGTGATGCACTCATTTACTGACAACTCGGACCTACGACCAGCTCTCTGACCAGTGTGTGTACCTAAATAATGTACTATATTAGAGCTGATTTCCTATAGAGTGGACCCTTGACCAACAATATTGGGTTATCCTAGGTTCTTTACACACATGCTGCTATGTATGATAATCTATGTAACTGTGTTTGTGTACACCTGAATAAACTAACTTACTATTCAGTATGACACTAATATCAACTCTACGGCTTATTTATCTGTCACATTTCATATAATATGACATAACAATATTAATAACATAGAAACATGACATGTATTCTTGAATGAATAAAATGTCATTACGTATGTTAGGAGTGGTGGTGATGGTGGTGGTTGTTGGGTTTATAAGGCCACTGACAGTATAAGCTGTACATAGTGGTGGTGGAGGCGGCGGCATTGTCAGTGGCTTGACTTACTTGCTACAGTGTTAATGCTACACTTTATTGCTGGCTGGCGCTATAGTCTTTATTGACTCATGCTGCTTTAGTATCATACATATCGTAGAATCACTGAAGAAGTCACATTCTCCCCTCTCTTTTCCTCTACTTTGGTACTTAGCTATGATTTCTTTCTTTAATTCTATCGTGTTTCTCACCATCTTTACCAAAGGGCTTGCACTAGGAGCTTTCTTTTGGCCCATGGTGGCTTATTTAGCAGTTGCAAGCACAAAAACAAATGGATTATTGTCTATGAACGCATGGGATGATGGTCACTCGCTGAGAGACAATACCAGACTAACTCTGAATGGTGTACTCGCCTAATTGTGGTTTTGAGGGTTGAGATTCATCTCCTGGCCCTGCCTCTTCACTGATCGCTACTAGGTCCTCTCTCTGCTCCATGAGCTTCATCGTACTTCGTCTTAAAGCTATGTGTGGTTCCTGCCTCCACATCACTTGCTAGACTATTCCACTTCCTGACTACTCTATGACTGAAGAAATACTTCCTAACATCTCTTTGACTCATCTGAGTCTTCAGCTTCTAAGTGTGACCTCTTGTTTCTGTGGCCCCTCTCTGGAACAAGCTGTCTCTGTCCACCTTGTCTATTCCACCCAGTATTTTGTATGTTGTTATCACGTCTCCCCTAACCTTCCTGTCCTCCAGTGTCGTCAGGCCGATTTCCCTTAACCTTTCTTCGTAGGACATTTCCCTTAGCTCTGGAACTAACCTTGTCGCAAACCTTTGCACCTTCTCTAATTTCTTGACGTGCTTGACCCAGTGTGGGTTCCAAACTGGTGCTGCATACTACAGTATGGGCCTGATGTGTACAGTGTCTTGAACGTTTCCTTGCTAAGGTATCAGAATGCTATTCTCAGGTTTGCCAGGCGCCCATGTGCTGCAGCAGTTATCTGGTTGGTGTGTGTGGGAGGCTTTCTATGTTCATGGCCACTGGGGACCTGTTCCGTACAACCGCCGAATTTAGAGGGAAGTCACGAAAATAGAGCTTATATTTAGACAAAAAAAGTTACCGATAATTGAAATTCATGAAAATAGAGCCTCACGAAATTAGAGGGTTCACTGTACATCATTTAGGCATGAGAGCCAATCGTAAGTCTGAGGCATTGGTGAACGAGTACGTTGCTAAGTGAGGAGAGGCTGTTGTAGTATGTCATTGATGGCAGCTAGGCCTGCATACCTTGTACAGTGGTACCTTGACTTACGAGTGCCCCAGTGTACGAGTTGTCAGAGTTACGAGCCATCATTTGGTTGATTTTTGCTCTGAGTTAAGAGCCAAAATCCAAGTTACGAGCGAGCTTCAGATACGCCCCCACTAGTTAGCACAGCGATCGCCACAATATCCACTCTGCAATGCACGTGTTTACCTTACCGTGCCGTGTTTACCTTATGTTGTGCTTGCATTTTGTGCAGTTATTTTGCCAGATTTCTTTTTTTTCTAAAGATGGGTCCTAAGAAAGTAAGTGCAAAGGACAGTGCTGTGAAGAGGAGCATGATGTCCATTGAATTAAAGCATGAAATCATAGAGAAACACGAGCGATGTGTGTGGGTAGTGGAGTTGGTGAGGCAGTAACAGCATGGTACTGTACTTCTATGATATGTACCATACTAAAGCAGGAGGAGTTGATAAAGGCTCTAATGCCAGCGATAAAGTGTAGCATTAAGAGTGTAGCAAGTAAGTTCAGCGATTAAGCAATAGGAAAAGCCAGTATCTTTTTTCCAAGGTAAATACATACACTTTATAAAACCAGTTAATTTCTTTACATTCTCTGTTGTTTTATTATGTTTTTATACAATATTTCTTATTTATAAATACATACATTGTTTCAGCGTTTCTCTTACGAAACTAGTGATATAAAGCAGTTAGCTTCACAAACACTCCATTTTCTCTTATAATAAGACCTATGAAGGGAAAATATGGGAAGATATGGTCAGACCGATAATTATTTTTACCTAGGGAGTTGCCGCCACCACTTGTCACATAATGACATACTTCATTCATTCTAAAGTATGTATCATGTTTCAGTGTTATTTACATTGTTTATTATGTCATATTAGATCAGTTTTGATGATAAATAAGCCATAAAGTTGATATTAGCGTTATTTTTAAGTATTTTTTCCTACCTACTTTGAGTTTGAGCCAGGAATTCCGCTGGAACAGTTTAATGACATTTCAGTTAATTTCAATGAGGAAAATTTATTTGATGTACGAGCAAATTGAGTTACAAGCTAGGTCGTGGAATGGATTAAACTCATAAGTTAAGGTACCAGTGTACTTGTATTATTATTATAAATTTATCGATTGAGATAAAATTTGTCATTTCTCAGGTTACAGAGCTGGCTTCCAGACGAGAATCTGATGGCACAACTTATCAAGTGAAGATAAAGTTCATCAAAGAGATAAGTCCCTTAGATGCTCAGTATTTGCAGATAATGAATATTATTCTACAACGATGCCTGGATTTTCTTGGTTTCCAATCAATAGGGCGCAACTATTTTAACAGTAAAGCTGAAATACGTGATGAACGATACAAGTAAGTAAAAGGTCAAGTCCTGATTTTTTATCAAAATTTTGTTAGGTGGAAGTGAATGGCGACAAGTGGGTTTTAATTAGGGAAAGGATGGTACCAATTTTTTTCTGATACCGATACTCAATTTTAGGCCGATACTACTAGGATGATATTGATACCATCAAGATTAGCCAACACCCATCAATATTTATACAGTAAGTCCTCACTTGACGTCGTTTTGTTCAATGTCATTTTGTTATAACGATGAGAAGAAAAAAAACATTCCCAGCTGTGGCTACTGTTTGTGTGGAGTTTGCATGTTCATTTTGAACTGCATGGTGGTAGGTGTTCCTTAAAATTTTCGCTTTTTTTTTTTTTTTCTCTTTTTTTTTTATCACACTGGCCGATTCCCACCAAGGCAGGGTGGCCTGAAAAAGAAAAACTTTCACCATCATTCATTCCAACATTGTCTTGCCAGAAGGGTGCTTTACACTACAGTTTTTAAACTGCAATATTAACACCCCTCCTTCAGAGTGCAGGCACTGTGTAAACATTTATTCCTTGATTTAACCCTGTTGCAATGAGTGCTAAATAATAATAATTGTTCAGCATGATACAGTATAAACATCAGGGGTGCTGTGCACCCCTGATGTTTATATCAGTTAGCCTGTGGTAAAATTGGTTTTGTTATACGTACATCGTTTTGCTTAAAGTCAGTTTCCAAGAACCTATCGACAGTGTTCAGCGAGGACTTAATGTACTCAGTTTTAGGATGATTTTGGTACCATCAGAATAGTAATAACGATGATGGCGGTGGCATCGATGACAGTGATAATTTCTTTGAGCTGTACAGAAAATGCAGTTAAATGTTATTGCAATAGTAGGCACAAAAGAAAGTCACTAATCGTGCAGTGCATTTTGGGCAGATAAGCATAAGGCTTACATGGTACTTAATTAATGGCTTCCTCTTGTGCAAATATATCTATTGTGGTAATTATTTTGGTACATGTGTGAGCGTATAAATCCATAGTGGAAGGAAGGCGGGGTAGGGGCTGATTATAATAATAATAATTAACCGCAGCTTCTCATTCTATACCCCAAACTTCGGGCAGGCATTCTCAGAAATGCATGCCTTGGTGGTCTGCTTGTGCTCGTGCAGTACATTTGAAACGTGCTGCATGGGGCAGGTAACAGTACAATAGAACCATGGAGAGACTTCTTGATTTTAAGCAGAAGCGTGTGATCGCTCGCCATGTCATCCGTGACGCTAAACGCACTTGCTGGCGAGATTGTCTCCACCATCACCTCTGCTTCCTCTTGAGTGTAGTCTGGAAAAAAGTACGAAAACTGAGTGGTAAATATTCTCCTGACCCGGCTCCTGTTCTGCGGGTTGCCGGTGTTGATATAGCAAACCCACTAGAGGTTGCCAGTGAAATTGGCAATCATCTGGTCCGTATTTCTCAGGGGCTCCATCTATGCCCCTCATTTCTTTCCTCAAAGTCTGCTAGAGAGTTAACACCTTTGGACTTTTCTTCTCTCAGAGAAGAACAGTATAATGTGCCTTTTACACTTCAAGAACTGGAGGCAACACTCTCAGCTTGCCGATCATCGGCAGCTGGGCCCAACGGCATTCATATTCGTATGCTACAACATTTACATCAGTCAGCCCTTGCAGTCCTATTATGCCTTTTCAATCTTATTTGGTCACAAGGAGTTCTTCCACAGCTGTGGAAATCTGCCATTGTTCTCCCTTTCCGAAAACCAGGCACTACGGGACATGAAGCCTCCCACTATCATCCCACTGCTCTGACCAGTGCAGTTTGCAAAGTGATGGAACGCCTGGTAAATATACGTTTAGTGTGGTATTTAGAGAGACACAGCAGTCTCTTCACTCGTCAATATGGCTTTCGTAAGGGACGTTCTACCATAGACCCCGTACTATGCTTGGATGCGTATGTTCGTAATGCCTTTGAGAATAACCACTCGGTTATTGCCATATTTTTTGACCTTGAGAAGGCATATGACTCAACTTGGAGGTATAATATTTTGGCCCAAGCCCACTCCTTAGGCCTCCGAGGCAATCTACCATCCTTCCTTAAGAACTTTTTAACTGATAGACACTTCCGTGTTCGGGTTAATAATGTGCTCTCCTCGGACTTTATCCAAGCTGAAGGTGTCCCCCAGGGATGTGTTCTGAGCACAACACTTTTTCTCCTTGCTATTAATGATTTGACCTCTAGTCTTCCATCAAATATTTGGTCATCACTCTGTTGATGACTTTGCTATTGCCTGTGCAGGTGCTGACTGTCACCTCATTACATTTTCTCTCCAGCATGTGGTCGACCGTGTTCCCAATTGGGCCACCACACATGTTTAAATTTTCCATCACTAAAACCCACCAAATTACTTTCACTAGATGCTCTGTCATCTCCGATCATCCTTTGTACCTCTATGGCTCCCATATCCCTGAACGTGATAGTCAAGTTTCTGGGCCTCCTCTTTGACCATAGGTTATCCTGGAAACCTCACATTACCTCTCTGAAGGCAACTTGTCACAGCCGGCTGAACCTTCTTAAAACCCTTGCTCATCTTTCATGGGGAGCTGATCGTCGAACCCTCCTTCGTCTACATTCCACCCTCATTTTATCAAAACTTGATTATGGTGACCAGATCTATTCAGCGACATCTCCTGCTACTCTCTCTAGCCTTAACCCCATTCATCACCAAGGATTACGTTTATGCCTTGGTGCTTTTCGCTCTTCCCCTGTTGAGAGCCTGTATGCAGAAGCGAACGTTCCATCCTTATCCGATCGCCGTGATGCCCATTGCCTTCGCTACTATGTACGCTCTCATGATCTCCGCAATCCTTCCATTTATAGAATGGTCACGGATATTAGTAGACATTCTTTATTTGTTCGCCGCCCCTGTTTATTCCATCCCTTCTCTCTTCGCCTTCATTCGCTCTTGTCTTCTCTTCAATTACCACCTTTCTGTGTTCATGTAGCATCTCACTTTTCCCTACCCCCCTGGGAAGTTCCAGCTGTTCGAGTCTGTTCTTTCTCTCTCCCTTGCTCGAAAGCCCAACTGTCTACGGTTGCTTCCCGCTCTCTTTTTCTTGACCACTTCCACTCTCATTCTCATGCCATTGCAGTGTACACAGATGGCTCTAAGTCTTCTGACGGCGTAGGATTCGCAGCAGTGTTTCCAGACAGTTTCGTACGAGGGCATTTACTATCTTCGGCTAGTATTTTTACTGCTTAATTGTATGCCATTCTTGCAGCACTTATCCGTATTGCATCTATGCCTGTGTCATCATTTGTGGTTGTCTCAGACTCCCTTAGTGCTTTACAGGCTATACAAAAATTTGATACACCTCATCCCTTAGTCCTCCGTATCCAACTTTGGCTACGCCGCATCTTTACCAAGCATGAAGATATTGTTTTTTTTTGGGTCCCTGGTCATGTTGACGTACAGGGCAACGAACAGGCAGACACTGCTGCGCGGTCAGCAGTATATGACCTACCAGTTTCATATAGAGGTATCCCATTTATGGACTATTTTGCTGCAATAGCTACCCACCTTCACACCCATTGGCAACAACGTTGGTCTACTATGCTTGGCAACAAACTTCATTCTATTAAACCGAGTATAGGTTACTGGCTGTCTTCTTGTCACCAGTGTCGAGGTTGGGAGACCACACAGACCCGTCTTCTCATTGGCCATACTCGTCTTACTCATGGATATCTCGTGGAGAGGCGCCCTGCTCCTCTCTGAGAATTGTCAGGTTCCATTATCAGTCAGCCACATTCTGTTAGACTGCCCATTTTATCATCACGCACACAAAATTTACCTCCGTCGTCGTCTTCGCTCCACTGCTCTCTCTTTACCTTCCCTTCTCGCTGATGAACCCACCTTTCATCCGGACTCTCTCATTGACTTTTTGACAACAACTGACTTGCTTCACAAACTCTGATACCTTCAGCCCATTCTACCTCAATCTCTTGCTATCCTCTACCCCCGCACTATCCCCTGCCCCGCTGTTTTCTGTAACCTACTGATCATCCCTCCCCCCTCCTGCCGCCCAATACCCTCACTTCCTTCCCTACCCTGCAGCGCTGTATAGCCCTTGTGGCTTAGCGCTTCTTTTTGATTATAATAATAATATCCAAAAACAAAACAATCATTTTAACAAAATCAGATGAACCCCTGCTCACACCTACTGAAACAGCAAACAGACTCGATGTTTTCTTCTCCGCCATAGGTAAAAATCTAGTGAACAAAATACCAAGCGTAAACACCCGTCCATCAGACTACCTCATAGGTACCTACCCAAATACGCTATTCCTAGCTCCAACCAACCCCATAGAAGTTACACTCATCATAAGCGCGCTTAACCCTTTCAGGGTTTCGGCCGTACTAGTACGGCTTATGTGCCTGGGCCCTTGACATACTAGTACTCATAAATTCTAGCGCCTTCAAATCTAGTGAGAAAGCTGGTAGGCCTACATATGAAAGAATGGGTCTGTGGTCAGTGTGCGCAGTGACTTTGCACTGTATTATCGTATGGTATTTATTGTTGTATTCTAGTTTTCCTGGTCTCATTTGATAGAATGGAAGACATATTACAGAAATTGAGATGATTTTGACTGGTTTTACAATGAAAAGTACCTTGAAATTGAGCTCAAAGTAGCAGAAATGTTCGATTTTTACCAAAGTTCAAAAGTAAAGAAATCATGCCAAGCGTCGAATACACGTCAACAGTCTGCATAACAGTAAATCTTCTATTTTTTGTGAGAATAAAAATTCAAAATGGAAAGCAAAAGAATGTAAGAGGAGCGTGGGGATGTGACTAATGAACAGAGGAAATGTTATTTTAGTGCCAGGAATGTCTTTCTTGTTTATTCTGGACCCTATCTCACTTTCAAGGATCACAACAGTGCCACGATCGCACGTGCAAAGAAAATGATAGGATGGATAATGAGAACTTTCAAAACGAGAGATGCCAAGCCCATGATGATCCTTTTCAAATCACTTGTTCTCTCTAGGCTGGAATACTGCTGTACATTAACATCTCCATACAAAGCAGGTGAAATCGCAGATCTAGAGAGTGTACAGAGATCCTTTACTGCACGTATAAGTTCTGTCAAGCACCTTAACTACTGGGAACGCTTGAAAGCACTTGACTTGTACTCGTTGGAACGCAGGAGGGAGAGATATATCATAATCTACACTTGGAAAATCTTGGAAGGAATGGTCCCAAATCTGCACACAGAAATCACTCCCTACGAAAGTAAAAGACTGGGCAGGCGATGCAAAATGCCGCCAATAAAAAGTAGGGGCGCCATTGGTACACTAAGAGAAAACACCATAAGTGTCCGGGGCCCAAAACTGTTCAACAGCCTCCCATCAAGCATTAGGGGAATTGCCAATAAACCCCTGGCTGCCTTCAAGAGAGAGCTGGACAGATACCTAAAGTCAGTGCCGGATCAGCCGGGCTGTGGCTCGTACGTCGGACTGCGTGCGGCCAGCAGTAACAGCCTAGTTGATCAGGCCCTGATCCATCGGGAGGCCTGGTCGTGGACCGGGCCGCGGGGGCGTTGATCCCCGGAATAACCTCCAGGTAACCTCCAGGTATTTGGAAATGGGCATCTTTTGAAATATGTGGGAAATTGTCAAAATTGCTAAATTCTGACCACTGTATTGGATAGTTGAAGTTGGTAAATGGGAGGTTTCTTGTACTCATTCGATAGAAAAAATGGAGTTCTAGCGAAATAGGTATGATTTTTGTCGACTAGTACACTGGAATTGGCTGAAAATAGGGCTCAAAGTGGGCAAAATTGCCAATGCATAAACATCGTTGAGACTGCTAACTTTACGAGAGCATAATTCCGTAAGTTTTCCATCAAATTTCATACTTTTGGTGTCATTATGATCAGGAAAAGATTCTCTATCTTTTCATAAAAATTTTTTTTTTTTTTTTTTTTGAAATTTGGTTGACCCTGAGAACAAGTCTCTGAGAGGGCTTGTGGACCCTGAAAGGGTTAAAAACAAGGCAGGAGACATAAACAGCTTGCCTGCTTTTATGTACAAAAAAGCTTCTCAGGTATTGTCACCAATTTTTGCAATACTCTTTAACAAATCCAGTGAATCGTCTACCTTCCCAACAATCCTCAAAATGGCGAGGGTCACTCCGATCCACAAAGGTGACGACCAAGCTGACTTGAATAACTATAGACCAATACCTAACTTACCACTGCTCTCTAAAATCTTTGAAAAATTAATGCATGGACGGATCTATTCCTACCTTGTCTCACACAACATATTAAACCCTTCTCAGTTTGGATTCAGGAGTAATAAAAGCACCAATGATGCTATCATACACATGCTACAACAAATATATACCACACTCAAAAAGAAAGAAGTCCCGCTGGGCATTTTCATTGATTTATGTAAAGCTTTCGATACAGTCGACCATGAACTGCCGTACTCCAAATTAGCGCACTATGGTATCAGTTACTCCCTCAACTACCTAAAATCATACCTTAGTAACAGAACTCAATATGTGTATGCAAATGATGCAAACTCCTTCCACCCAACCAATCACAGTAGGAGTCCCACAAGGAAGCATCCTTGGACCACTCCTCTTTCTTATCTACATCAGTGATCTACCAAATGCATCACAGCTACTCAAACCTATATTATTTGCAGATGACACTACATATGTCTTTTCCCACCCAAACAGTCATACTAGCAAACAGTCAATGCCGAATTGCAGAAAATATCTGCCTGGATGATGATTAATAAACTTAGGTTTTATCAATATTCAGGCTATTTCATTCAGTTTGGAAACAAAGCTGCAAATGATCCGATTAACATAACGCTAAAGGGATCATCAGTTACAAGACTCCCAGAGGGAAAATTCCTAGGTATCCACCTTGACAGTAACCTTAAGTTCCGGACACACGTACAACAAATCACAAAGAAAATCTCCAAGACTGTAAGCATACTATCAAAGATAAGGTACTACGTTCCACAATCAGCTCTCCTGGCACTGTACCATACACTCATATACCCTTATCTTACATATGGAATTTGTGCATGGGGATCAACAACATCCAATCACCTAAAACCCCTCATAACTCAGCAAAAGGCAGCAGTAAGAATGATAACGAATTCCCACTCCCGCCAGCATACTCCACCAATTTTCAAAAGTCTGAATCTGCTCACCATTAAGAACATCCATACTTATTCATGTGCCTACTACATACACAGAACAGTACACGCAAATATAAACCCTCCACTAAACTTCTCCTCACCAATTTAAACAGGACACATGACCACAACACAAGACACAGATCTTTTTGATATACCTCGTGTCCATATCTCACTGTAAAAACTCTATGCACATAAAGGGCCCTAAAACATGGAATTCATTACCAGAAGATATTAACCCCTTCAGGGTCCAAGGCCCAAATCTGAAGTGGTGCCCCAGTGTCCAAGAATTTTCAAAAAAAAAAAAATTCATTTTTTCTTATGAAATGGTAGAGAATCTTTTTGTGAAGGTAATAAAACAAAAAGTACGAAGTTTAATGGAAAATTGACGAAATTATGCTCTCGCGAATTTTGATGTTTCAGCGATATTTACGAATCGGCGATTTTGCCGACTTTGACTCCCATTTTAGGCCAATTACATTATTCCAGTCAGCCAAATTCTTAGCTATTTCACTAGTATTACTTCTATTCTATCGATTGAGCACAAGAAATCGCCAAGTCAACTGTTTCAACTACAAAATAAAGTGATTGGAAAGTGTTAATTTGGCCAATTTAACACAAAGTTCAAAATATTCCAATTTCAAAATAGGGTCCAGAATAAACAATGTAGATATTCCTGGAACTAAACTAACATTTCCTCTGTTCATTAGTTACGTTTTGAGGCTTTACAAATAAATTTCATTTTGATTTTTTATTCACATAATGAATTTTTATTCACACCAAAAAATAGAAGATTTACTGTTATGCAATACTGTAATAATTGTATAAATATCATCACCATATTTGTGAATGCATATTAGACCCACCAGCTGGTGTGTATTAGACGTGTGAGGTCGTTTGTTTACTCTTGAATATCAGCAAAAATTTAACATTTCTGCTAATTTGAGCTCAGTTTCAAGCCATTTTCAGTGCTAAAACCAATCGAAATCATCTCTATTTCTGTAATATGTCTTCCATTCTATCAAATGAGACCAAGAAATCGCAAATACAACTATAAAAAACATACGAAAAAACACTGCAAATCGCTGTTTTAATCGAAAAATCATGATTTCAGTTTTTTCTCTCATTATACACAGTGTGCTGCAGGATTTGTTTTATGTGGTGCACACATACCACATAGATGTATTCTCTCATATCTAGGCCCAAATGTACCACTCACAGTTTATCAGAGTGAGCTGAGCTCATGACGTAGATCTACGGTTTGGGCCCTGAACGTAAAGCCGTAGATCTACGGGACGGACCCTGAAAGGGTTAAAGAGCATATTTTTGTGAAGGTAATAAGACAAAAAAAAAAATTTCTGATCAGTACTTACCGAGATACAGTGCCAAGAAGTTTTGCCAAAAATGATGTGGTGGCGGCAACATCGACGAATTCCACATACGCGCATTACTTTATTTAGCGGTTTTTGTAGTTTTTTCTTTTCTTTTCCTACTAACATTTGGGGCCTGAGAGACCAATACTGTATATAATGTATATATATAAACTCACTGTATTGAACACAATAACCGCACTAAAGTTATCATATTATTGTTTACCACTGTTGTTTATTACAATAAACATGCACAAATATTGTATAATACTAATGTTCTATCATATATTTACATATTTACAATCACTGGACATGGTTTTAGAACTGCTGGAGCTTGTGGAACTCCTTGAAACAAGGCACCATACACAGAGGCACCTTACATTCCTCTCACACAAACGAGTGTCTTTGCGTCTTTGTTGCCGTCGTTTTGTTTGTGCACAGACGATGCATCTCTTCTGAGCAAATTTCTTCTGAGTTGAAGGAAGCTGTATTATGAAATGATCACCTTCCCTCCTCAAACGCTTGGGTATATCCTGAGGAATTTGAGGACCTTGTTGTATAGCAGGTGTTCTTACCTGGTACTTCATTATGAGTTGTCTGACAACAGACAAACAAAATTCACCATACGGTGGTCTGTTGCCAGTCTTTATTTGGTACATATTATATGCATTGAGCATTGAAATGTCCATGAGATGGAAGAAAAGTTTCATGTACCACTTGTAACTCTTACGAACACAATCAACAAAACCAATCTGCATGTCACATTTGTCAACCAAGCGCATGTTTTGTGTATAATCAATCACTGTCACTGGTTTTCGAATACGTTTATTAGTCACTCGATCAACTTTGCCACTGTCTTGCATTTCATTACGGTGAATGGTTGTCAACAATGTGACATCTTGTTTGTCATGCCACCGTAATGCCATGATGTCATTGGCAGTAAACACCTGCACGTCATCACCACGAGCACCTGCGTTGAGCCTGGGCATATGTTTACGATTAGAACGCACTGTGCCACACACATTTGTCTTGTTCACTCGCATGAAATCACTGAGTAATGGGCTTGTGTACCAGTTATTGGTATATAATATATGTCCCTTACCAAGATAAGGTGCCATCATGTTTCTCACTACGTCACCTGAGATACCCAATAACATCTTGGTATCTTTCAATGTTTTGTTTCCAGTGTATACAACAATATCCAACACCAGGCCACTGTCACAGTCACAGAGTACAAACAGTTTTATACCAAAGCGTTTCCTCTTGCTCGGTATATACTGCTTGAATGACAGTCTACCTTTGAACAAAATCAAAGACTCGTCAATTACGAGATTCTTGAATGGATAAAAGTATATGCTGAACTTTTGTTTGAGATACATAAAAACATTTCTAATCTTGTATAACCTGTCACTTCTGTCAGGCCTGGTTTTGTCAGAGAAGTGCAACATACGTAAGAGTAAGATAAACCTGTTCACTGGGATGATTTCACTGAAGAACGGGGTAGAAATTAGCCGATCTGTGGACCAGTACGCTTTTATATTATGCTTATAGACGTGAGGCATAAGCATTATTGTTGCAAAAAGCAAATACATTTCTGCAACAGTCGTCTCTTTCCACCAGTGTAGTCTTGACTGTGGTGA
>NC_091342.1:4603750-4678096 GCF_038502225.1 Cherax quadricarinatus | reverse complement strand
CATATACCCTTGTTTAGTGACAGAAGACCTAATTTTTACATTCTTTTACGTAGCTTATTAATTTAACCATTAACCTTTTCACTGTCTTGACCCCTCAAAATTAAAATTGCTGTCAATATCCAGATTTTAAAAGAAATTCTTACAGATTACAAGTGTTCATTTTTTTCTGGTAGTAATGAAACAAGAAAATTTTTTTGCATTGAGAATTTTTTTTTTTTACACGTTGGCCGTTTCCCACCGAGGCAGAGTGACCCATAAAGAAAGAAAGAAAAAATCCAAAATGAAAGAAAAAACTTTCATTATCACTAGACACTTTCACCATCACTCGAACATAATTTATTTATTAATTTGGAAATGATACAGAAAAGTACAAAAGAATACAATTAAGTGCAGCATGCCAAAGCCCCTTGTATGCAGAGCATTATGGCAGGCTTAAAATTAACTTAAGATTAACTAAGCATTCCTAAGCATTATTGTAAACAGATAACAATTAAGCTCTAGTGAGCAGGGCCGGATTACCGCATAGGCAAACTAGGCATTTGCCTAGGGCCCCGCGCATTTGGGGGCCCCGCGGTCCAAGGGGTTCAGGGGCTCATCCAAGACTGCGCACATGGTGCAAGTGCAAAGGGGTCCCTACCTAAAAAGTTCAAGTGTTTGTAGAGTAAAATTGTTTTTTAAAAATTAATCAAAACAAAAATAATGAAATAAAATAAAATAAAAATAAATAAACCTAACCATAGATGGCAACACTCAACACGCCTTTGTTTACATCAGAACAGCTGTGTTTTCCCGCTAATGGGTGAGTATAGGAGATTCCTCTCTAATTTTCTGTAGTAATTACACGTTATCTAGACTTGTACTGTGACAAATTAACTGAAGTGTTGTTGATAGACATTGATGTGTATGGATAAATGTTTGTTTTCGCCTCTAAATGTTAAGGGAGGTACCTGATAGGGTTACTTGACCAGTAAAGATGCATTTTTGGTAAAAATACTATAAAGAAAAACCTAAAAACACAAACTGACTTCCGTTTGTAGGTTTTAAAAGCACTTTGTCCTGTCTTTAAGTCTTTATCATTTCAATAACAGATCTCAATTGATTGATGTTCTACATCACTTCCGTCGCAAATGCTTAGTTTTCAAGTTGCGACGGAAGTGATGTAGAACATCAATTAATTTACTACATATTTCCCCAGAAACACATAAGCCACATCAGAAACTCGTTGGTTGGGTGAAACTGAAAATTGTCCCTGCATTCTTTAATTCTCATGTCCTTATCTATGGTGGTAGGCCATATATCATGCAAAACATAATGATTAGTTTAGTTATGAAAATGGTAATATAAATACCATTGTGCATTGTTCTTGGACTCAGTATGATTTCTTTTTAAGTAAATTGGAGATCAAGGAGGATGAATTAGTAAAATATTCATAGCCCAAATCTCTATAATCTATAGTAAAAGTTCTGTATATGACTCCTTTCTGATAACGTTTTGAATTTTTAGATGTGCAGCCAGAGGAAAGGGGGCTACAAGGGCTATGTCCCCCCAATTGACAGAAAAAAAAATTAATAATAATTAAAAAATTAATAATAATTGATAATGAAAAATTTTTATTTGCATGATTACAGACAGTGATACATCCTCGTTATGGCATCTTGTGAACGTGATGTTGGACGTTCTTATGCGAGTGGGTTACAGAAAAGAAAAGAAAATTCAAGAAGAAGAACAGAAAAGAAAGATGTAGGAAGCTGCAGAAAGATCACAGACATGCTCACGAAAACAGTTTCTGATGTTACCAGTACAGTTGAATCTGCAGATATGTCAGATCATACAGGAAGCCCTCCCTCCATTATTTCTCAGCCAGCATCTACTTCTTTTGTGTCTCCTCTCAATGTCTCAACGGACATTTCATCCACAGGATTTGTCTTAAAAGATCCTGCCTCATGGCCAAATGTAATCCCAGATTCTCTACGTAATGCTTTCATTGCAGAAAACTTCAGTCAAACTCTGAACATTGACTTTAGGAAATCAGCAAGGATTTATGATGATGGAAGTCATCGTTGTTTAAAGTCATCTATGTTTTATAGGAAGCTTGCAAATTCAGAAACTGTGAAAAGATCATGGATGGTATACTCTGAAAGCTCAGGAAAAGTGTACTGTTCAGCATGCAAGCTATTTTCTACCAAAGAAAATACCTTCACACAGGGGTTCAATGACTGGAAAAATTCCAAGCGTTTCGAGGAACATGAAAACAGCACTACTCACAGGAGCTGCATTTTAGCCAGTGTATTTCGTGCACAGAAAAAAGGCTTATTGGATTCTCATTTGGAAAATCAAACTGAAAAAGAGTGCACTTATTGGAGAAAAGTTCTAGAAAGAGTTGTTGCTGTTGTAAAATTCTTAGCTCTAAGAGGACTTGCTTTCCATGGAGAAAATGAGGTTTTTGGTTCGGAAAACAATGGCAATTTCCTAGGGATCATAGAACTGTTAGCACAATTCGATCCATTCTTAGCAAATCATGTGTCACGCCTTGGGAATGCAGGAAGAGGCACTGTATCTTACATGTCATCTACTATATGCAATGAATTTATTGAACTGATGACTAAGAAGGTCCTCAATAACATCATAGCAGCTGTGAAAACTGCAAAATACTTTGCAATAAGTGTAGATTCAACACCAGATATTTCACATACAGATCAATTGACATTAATTGTTCGCTTTGTCGACTCCAGTGGTAAGCCTGTAGAGCGCTTTATAAAATTCATTCCTCTTTCAGGCCATGATGGAGAAACAATGATGAATGTAGTACTGGATACTCTGCTTGAACATGATCTCTCTATTATGGATTGCCGTGGCCAGAGCTACGACAATGCAAGTAACATGTCGGGTAAATATAATGGATTGCAAGCCCATATCAAGCAAATCAACCCACTTGCTGAATATGTGCCCTGCTCAGCACATTCTCTTAATCTTGTTGGGTCATGTGCTGTGGAGTGTTGTGTCGCTGCAGTTTCATTTTTTGGACTTTTACAAGCACTCTTTAATTTTTTCTCTGCTTCAGTGCATCGGTGGAGTATACTCGAGTCAACCATTCATGGAGATGTCATCAAATCATTATCATCAACAAGGTGGTCAGCGCAGCATGATGCAACACATGCTTTGAAAGACAGCTTTGCTGAAATACGTTCTGCTTTGATCCAAATAGCAGAGGATGAAGACCAGACAGCAACTACAAGAAGCGAAGCAGCCAGCTTAGCGTCAAAATTGGAAGATTTTGAATTGGCCTTACTCTGTGTGCTTTGGGACTGTATACTGGAACGGTTAAATGCCACAAACAAGACACTTCAGAAAATAGAAATTGAAATGGCTACTTGTGCTAACCTCTATGCAGGCTTAGTGGAATTTGTAAGCTCACTTCACAGTGATGAGGCTTTTGAAATGTTTGAAGAGAAAGCTAAACTGCTGGTGAAAGACTACAGTTACTGGGCTGATCATCAGCGGTTAAGGAAGAGGAAATGCAATTTTGAAGAGCCAGACAATGAAATTGTGTTGCTACCAAGGCAGAAATGTAAGACAGCTACATACTTCATCATTCTGGATTCACTGATTACAGAATTGGTGAAAAGAAAAGAAATCTACCAGAATCTCAATGACAAGTTTGGATTTCTGTTCAAAATTACTACTACATTACATTTCCAGGTATGCCAGATGCAGAATTGAGAGAAGCTGCATTAAAGTTGCAACAACACCTTTCAGCAGATGTTCAGGACACATTTGTTGAAGAAATAGTTCATTTTTCTGGGTATATGAATCAGATTAAAGCTCCACCTGAAAAATGTGCGCCCTCAGCTGCATTGAAACATTTAAGAAATGCAGGTATCTCGGAAACCTTCCCTAATGTTGACATAGTGTATCGCCTTTACCTAACACTTCCAGCTACTAACTGTGAAGGAGAACGTTCATTTTCTGTTTTCAAAAGAGTGAAAAACCAGCTCCGTTCAACAATGGCCTTGTTGACCATTGAGTCTGATCTAACAAGAAATATTGATTTTCAAAATATAATTGATGATTTTGCCAATATGAAATCCAGAAAAGTTTATTTAAGAAGTGCCTGTGAATATAAACAATTCTTTACTTTCTTGAGTTTATATGATTTGATAGTCTTATGCATGATGCAATGATAACAATAATGGTCAGTGATTTATAAAGGGAATAATAGTGCTGTAGTGGTTATGCTGAATATAATAGGTACATGATGTCACTACTTTAATAGCCTAATCTAGTAATACTATGCAGTTTTGAGTTTATTCTCTTCAGAATGCATGATTTAACAAGATAGTTATAATGGCTGTTGGTAAATGGTTTTGGTTGTCTTGATGTACTTTTCCTATTAAATTTAATCTAAATAGCCAGAATGTATTTAATTAGACCTTAAACAGGCTCACACCGACCCCTCCCCCTACCCCCAAGCTGGAAGGGGTCGCTTCGCTTACCCGTAACTCAAAGGGGCCCCGCCAATCTGAATAGCCTAGGGCCCGGAGACTTCTTAATCTGGCCCTGCTAGTGAGTATTACAAAGACAGGGCATATGGTTGCATGCATTGCTGTACATTCAGTAGAATGGAGTATTCTGTTAGGTAATGTAATTAAAAAATAACAAAGTTTGATTGGGTCTCAGGTTAAATATTTCTGTGATACAATTATGAGAAACATTTAAGATATACAATTTATAAGATACAATTATTCAGTATTTATTTGGTTGTGGGTAAGTGATTTTTGAGAAGATTTGAATTTATAAACAGATAATGTTTCTTTTATATTCATTTGTAATGAATTCCAGATTTTAGGGCCTTTTATGTGCGTTGAGTTTTTGCATAGCGTGAGATGGACACGAGGAACATCAAAGAATGATCTGTGCCTTGTGTTATGGTCATGTGTTCTGTTGAGGTTGGTAAGGAGACATTTGAGGGGAGGGTTTATATCAGAGTTAAGTGTTCTATGAATGTAGAAGGTGCAGTAATAAGTATGAAAGTTTTGTATGGTGAGTAGGTTTAGAGGTTTGAGTATTGGTGGAGTGTGCTGCCTGTAGTGGGAATTTGTTATTCTGACTGCAGCCTTTTGTTGGGTAATTAATGGTCTGAGATGGTTTGTTGTTGTTGAGCCCCATGCACAAATTCCATAGGTGAGATAGGGGTAAATAAGTGAGTGATATAGGGCCATTATGTTAAGAGGGACGTCTGTAGCTCTGTTACCAAACTGAATGAAGTAGGTTTTGTCAGTGTTTAGAGTAAGTTTGTTAGTATTCATCCAGGTAGATATTTTCTGTAATTCAGTATTTACAGTATTGGCTAGCGTGACTGGGCTCGGATGAGAGAAGACGTATGTAGTGTCATCTGCAAATAGTGTGGGTTTATGTAGTTGCGATGCATTTGGTAGGTCATTTATGTATATGAGAAAGAGTAGAGGGTATAGGACACTTATCTGTGGGACATCAACTGTAATTGGCTGTGTGGAAGAATTTGCCCCGTTTGTGTACACATATTGGCTTCTGTTGCTGAGGTAAGACTTTAGGTAGTTGAGGGAGTGCCCTCTTATACCATAGTGCGACAATTTTATATGGAGCAAGTCATGGTCAACTGTATCAAAAGCTTTACGTAAGTCAATGAAGATCCCCAGTGGGACTTCTTTTTTCTCTGTTGCAGTATGTGTGTGTTCTAGCGTGTGTATAATAGCATCATTAGTATTTTTATTAGGCCTGAACCCAAATTGACAGGGGTTGAGTATGTTGTGCGAGATGAGGTAGGAATAGATTCGCTTATGAATTAATTTTTCGAAGATTTTACAGAGAGGGTGTAAGTTGGATATTGGCCTATAGTTATTCAAGTCTGTTTGGTCTCCTCCTGTATGGATCGGGGTGACCCTTGCTATTTTGAGAACTGTAGGGAAGGCAAAGGATTCTATGGATTTGTTAACAAGTGTTGCAATGATTGGTGATAGTACTTGTGATGCTTTTTTGTATATAAAGGGTGGTAAGGTATTTGTTTTTTAGTGTATTGATAATAAGGGAGACTTCAGTAGGGTTAGTCGGAGCTAGGAACAGCGTGTTCGGGTAGTTGCCAGTGAGGTAGTCATTAGGTGGGGTATCTGAGCTTGGGATTTTATTGGCAAGGTTTTTTCCTATAGTGGAGAAGAAATTATTGAGTCTGTTTGCTGTTTCAGTTGGTGGGAGATTGGGTTCATCTGGTTTTGTTAATTCAATTTCGTTATTTAGTGATATCTTTTTTGTTCCTAGAATTTCTGATAGGGTTTTCCAGGTCTTTTTTATATTACCTCGTAAGTTGGGTAATCTGTTCTCATAATACAGTTTTTTAGCCCTTCTTATCAGGCTGGTTAGGATTGACGAGTAATGTTTTGTTTGGTCTCTGGTTATGTGACCCATTCTGTACTGTTTTTCATATAGGTGCTTTGTGTTTATGGATTTGAGGATGCTGGGTGTTAGCCAGGGACTGTTCAGTCTCTTAGCTGTCATCTGTTTAGTTTTTTGGGGGCAGTGCTTGTTGTAGAGGTATTGGGTCTTTTTTAGTAAATTATTAATACATTCATCAATATCTATAGATTTCTAGCTCAGTGTGCCAGTCAATGTTTGTCACTGCTGCTGTGAAGTTATTAATGGCTGCCTCATTGTGAAGTCTGAAAGTGACTTTAGTAGTGTCGTGGGGTAATTTCCCAAGATTTGTGATGAAGGTAGGGTAGTGATCTGTGGTATTATCTATGATTATGCCTGATTTTAAAGGGGATATGGTGTTGGTCCAGATGTGGTCTAGTAGGGAAACACTAGTCTCTGTAACTCTTGTAGGTTTTGTTACTGATGGTAGCAACATGCAGGTACTCGTAGTGTTTGTGAATTCAGTAACGTGTGGGTCCTGGTCTGGCAGGAGATTTATATTGAAGTCACCTGAGAGTAGTAAGTGATCTTTGTTCATGCGTGCATCAGTTATCATACTTCCTAGGTTTTCACTAAAACGGCTAATGTTTGACTGTCGTACTCTGTTGATGTTTATCACTGTGAGAGGGTTTTTGTAGGTATTTGGATTTGAATTTAGCTGTTATATATTCCCCATGTTCATCCCTTGTGCAAGTATTAGTGATACATTCTAGTTGGTCTGAGTAGTATATTGCTGTGCCACCCTCTTGTTGATCTGGCCTACAGTTGTGTATGGCTGTGTAACCAGGAATGGCATAGACATCTGTAGTATCAGGCTTTAGCCAGGTTTCGGTGAGAGTAATGATGGATATACAGTGGACCCCCGCATAACGATCACCTCCGAATGCGACCAATTATGTAATTGTATTTATGTAAGTGCGTTTGTACGTGTATGTTTGGGGGTCTGAAATGGACTAATCTACTTCACAATATTCCTTATGGGAACAAATTCGGTCAGTACTGGCACCTGAACATACTTTTGGAGTGAAAAAATATCGTTAACCGGGGGTCCACTGTACTGGCATGCAGGGAATTTAGTAATGCTATGAGGTCATTGTAATGTTTACTTAAAGATCTGATATTGTAGTTAAAGATATTTATGTTTTTGTTTGCTCTGAGAAGTGCCTTTGATTGTTCTGCTGTGCAGTAATTACAGTTACTGTTTGATTCATTTAAGTCATTCAATAAGAGGTTGGGATCAGGATCAATGCTTGTAATCATAAGATTTATAGTGAATCTATAGTTAGAATTAAGTATAAGACAGTAAATATTCTAAAGCTATAAAATAGCACCTGAGTTATTTTAACAAATGTAAAAATTTGGGCTAAAGTAGTTCTTTAAAGCTAAAATAAAGGTGACAATATAAAAGGGACTAAAAAAATTTTGTGGTGAACAAATAGTGGTAATCAGATAAATGAACTAGGGAATATTATGGCAAAATAGTGAACTTATTACACTTTAGCACCTGAGAATAGCACCTTGATTATTTTTAACAATAATGAATATATGAACTGTCTTTGCAGAGGCCTTCAGATACAATAGTTTAGATGTCACTCTAAACTGCCAATATCCCAACCCCATCCTTTAAAGTGCAAACATTGTACTTCCCATTTCCAGGACTCAAATCTGGCTAACTAGTTTCGCTGAATCCCTACACAAAATATTACCCTGCTCACACTCCAACAACCATTCATCTCCACTCGTATCTAACACGCTCACATGTGTCTGCTTCATGTCCAAGCCCCTTGCACACAAAATTTCTTCTACTCCCCCTTCCTCCATCCTTTCCTATGATGATCCATACCCTTCCCCACCACTACAGATTTATACACCCTCCAAGCCAGTGGCATTCTAAGGGGGGAGGGGGGGAGGCCACCCTGAATGACATTTAGGGGGATGACACCATAGAGCATCTAAAGAAGGTAACACTAATGCACAAAACAGTGCTGCGGCAACATAAGAAAAGAATCCTTCATTTCTATATAGCCTATTATATGATTACAGAGTTCAAATAAACCTATATAGGGAAATATTGATTTTGATGATGTGATAGATGATTTTGCAGGATTGAAGGCAAGGAAATGTAAGATCAGATCCACTGATATGTTACCTGTACTCAAGGTCAAATTTGAGCTAGTGTTTCTCTGATATTGCGATGATTTTCTTTTATTTTTCAAGTTCTTTTTTTTTGGCATTGTTGAAGATGAATAAATGTAGGATCTGTTGACTATACTCAGTGGTACTGTATTTGAGTTTGTTTCCTCAGTATTACCACGATTATTTATTTTATCATTAATGAAGTTGAGAAGTATTCTCCTGTTCAGTTTATGGCCCTTAAATGTTCTCATTGTTAAACATTAGTTACTGGTCATGCAGTAATGATGTAACTACAGTTTACATCCCCCATCCCCCCGCCCTTGGATTTCACGGGAGTGACACCAAAGATGCCGGCCTGGGTGACACCAACCCTAGCAACACCTCTGCTCCAAGTCAACCAATTTTGCATGACCAAACTACCTCAACAACCCTTCCTCAGCCCTCTGAATAATACTCTTAGTAACTCCACACCACCTAATTTCCACACTGTGAATTCTATGCATAATATTTATGCCACACATTGTTCTTAGATACAGTATCTGCACTTCCTCCAGTGTCTTCCTTGCTGCAGCATGCACAAACCATACTTTACACCCATATAAGAGTGTTGATATCACTATACTCTCATACAATCCCTTCTTTGTCTCCATGGATAACATTCTTTGTCTCCAAGATGCCTCATTGCACCACCCACTTTTTTTTCCTTCATCAATGTATGCCATATTCTATATGTCTGCCAGTTTACAAAATTGTAGTAAAATCTACAAAAATTTGCTAAGTGGATAGCTTAGTTTTTAACATTCTTTTAACCCTTTGGGGGTCGACAGGTCCTCTCAGAGACTTATTCTCAGGGTCGGCCAAATTAAAAAAAAAAAATTATTTTTTCTTATGAAAAGATAGAGAATCTTTTCCCGATCATAATGACACCAAAAGTATGAAATTTGATGGATAACTTACAGAATTATGCTCTCGCGAATTTAGCGGTATCAATGATGTTTACGCATCGGCGATTTTGCCCACTTTGAGCCCTATTTTCAGACAATTCCAGTGTACTAGTTGACAAAAATCATAACTATTTCGTTAGAACTCCATTTTTTCTATCGAATGAGTACAAGAAACCACTCATTTACCGATTTCAACTATCCAATAAAGTGGTCAGAATTTAGCAATTTTGCCAATTTCACAAATTTCAAAAGATGCCAATTTCCGAATAGGGTCCAGAATAAACAGACATTTCTGGCACTAAAATAACAAGCTCTCTGTTCATTAGTCACATCCCCAGGCCCCTCTTATATTTCTTTGGCTTTCCACTTTGAATTTTTATTCTTACAAAAAAAAATAAGATTTACTGTTATGCAGACTACTGCATTAGTGTAGAAATGGTATAAATAATATCAGCGCACTTGTGAAAGAATATTAGACTCACCAGTTGATGTGTATTGGACGCTTGGCATGATTTGTTTACTTTGGAACTTTTGTAAAAATCAAACATTTCTGCTATTTTGAGCTCACTTTCAAGGTACTTTACATTGTAAAACCAGTCAAAATCATCTCAATTTCTGTAATATGTCTTCCATTCTGTAAAATGAGACCAAGAAAACTAGAATACAACAATAAATACCATACGAAAATACAGTGCAAAGTTGCTGTTTTAATCCAAAAACACGGTCAAAGTTTTTTTTTTCTCATTATGCACTGTGTGCTGCAGGATTTTTTTTTATACTGTGCACACTGACCACATAGACCCATTCTTTCATATGTAGGCCTACCAGCTTTCTAGGGCGCTAGAATTTAGGCGTACTAGTATGTCCGAAAACCCTGGGTCGTAAGACGTACTAGTATGTCCGAAACCCCCAAAGGCTTAAAACCCTTGGCAGTATCTCTAATACTTCTGCTTTCATCTGTCAATATCTAATAAGAACTTATTTATTAATATAGGTATTTTGATTAGTTGTACTTTATTTCATTTTGCTGTTGTGGGTAAAGTATGCTCTGTTCGTTGTCCCTTCATGTGAACACTCGCAGCTTCCGGTGTGCATTTAAAGGAAATTATCACTATGTCCTGTATTTTTATGTACAGACTCATTTCTGCAATTTATTTGTCTTTTATGTGATCATCTCCCATTAAGGTATGTAATTTGTTGAACTCAAATAGACTTAGTATCTCTAAACCATATTGTTAACATTACTTTCAGAGGTGTTTTGAAGAGGTTTGCATGAAGTCCCCAAAGTTTGCTTTTGTAATTGTGTCCAAGAGGATCAACACTCGAATGATTCTAGACAACAGAGGTCAACTAGAAAACCCATTGCCTGGCACAGTGATAGATGATGTTATTACACTTCCTGAGAGGTTTGTATTTTTAGTTAGTCCATTCATTATGTTTTTACCTTTTTCTAAATAATGAGTAGGGAATCATGTGCACTACGGTACATATGGGTTTTTCTTCTAAATAGTTTTGCTTTATTTGTAGATGATATACCAAATTTATTTTCCTAAGTGAGATACATATGATTGTTTTATCCTGTGTGGTAATTTGCAACTGCCTCTTCTGTTTGACCCAAAAACTGTCAATTGTTAATGGTCACTGTAGAGCTATTGGGCAATTTTAGAACAAATAGTGTCTGGGTATCATACCTTTCTGACACTAAAGTATTGGCAAATGTACACTAAACACTAAACCTATTAAATGAAACCACATTTTGCTTTTTTGTAGTCTCAGATCAAAATAAAATTTTTAGCTATGTCCATCTAAATATTTTTAATATCTTATTAATTTTTTTTTAACATGTTTGCCATCTCCCACTGAGGCAGGGTGACCCAAAAAAGAAACTCACCATCATTCACACTATAACTGTTTTGCCAGAGGCATGCAGATATGACAGTTCAGAAGTCCCTCCAAACAGCAGATATCTACACCCCCTCCTTTAGAATGCAGGCACTGTACTTTCCACCTCAGGGCTGGTTAACTGGTTTCCTTGAATTTTAATTTTTTTTTTTCCATAACAAGTCGGCCGTCTTCCACCGAGGCAGGGTAACCCAAAAAAAAAGAAAGAAAATCCCCAAAAAGAAAATACATTCATCATTATTCAACACTTTCACCTCACTCACACATAATCACTGTTTTTGCAGAGGTGCTCAGAATACAACAGTTTAGAAGCATATACGTATAAAGGTACACAACATCTCTCCAAACTGCCAATATCCCAAACCCCTCCTTTAAATTACATGCATTGTACTTCCCATTTCCAGGATTCAAGTCCAGCTATATAAAAATAACTAGTTTCACTAAATATTACCCTGCGCACACTCCAACAGTTCGTCAGGTCTCAAATACCATTCGTCTCCATTCACTCCTATCTAATACGCTCACGCACGCTTGCTGGAAGTCCAAGCCCCTCGCCCACAAAACCTCCTTTACCCACTCCCTCCAACCTTTTCGAGGATGACCCCTACCCTGCCTTCCTTCCCCTACAGATTTATATGCTCTCCATGTCATTCTACTTGATCCATTCTCTCTAAATGACCAAACCACCTCAACAACCCCTCTTCCGGCCCCTGACTAATACTTTTATTAGCTCCACACCTTCTCCTAATTTCCACACTACGAATTTTCTGCATAATATTCAGACCACACATTGCCCTTAGACAGGACATCTCCACTGCCTCCTTGCTGCAGCATTTACAACCCAAGCTTCACACCCATATAAGTGTTCGTACTACTATACTTTCATACATTCCCTTTGCCTCCATAGATAATGTTTTTTTATCTCCACATATACCTGAGTGGTATTCAGATCAGGCTAAAGAGGTCTTTGTGGCATTTATGGATTTGGAAAAGGGTGGATAGGGGGCAATGTGGCAGATGTTGCAGGTGTATGGTGTAGGAGGTAGGTTACTGAAAGCAGTGAAGAGTTTTTATGAGGATAGTGAGGCTCAACTTAGAGTATGTAGGAAAGAGGGAAATTATTTCCTAGTAAAAGTAGGCCTTAGACAAGGATGTGTGATGTCACCATGGTTGTTTAATATATAGATTCAGGGAAACCGGTTATTTTCATATAGTCGGACTTGAGTCCTGGAAATGGGAAGTACAATGCCTGCACTTTAAAGGAGGGGTTTGGGATATTGGCAGTTTGGAGGGATGTTGTGTATCTTTATACATATATGCTTCTAAACTGTTGTATTCTGAGCACCTCTGCAAAAGCAGTGATTATGTGTGAGTGTGGTGAAAGTGTTGAATGATGATAAAAGCATTTTCTTTTTGGGGATTTTCTTCTTTTTTGGGTCACCCTGCCTCAGTGGGAGACGGCTGACTTGTTGAAAAAAAAAAAAAAGATGGGGTTGTACGAGAAGTAAATGCGAGGGTCTTGGCAAGAGGCATGGAGTTGAAAGATAAAGAATCACACATAAAGTGGGAGTTGTCACAGTTGCTCTTTGCTGATGACACTGTGCTCTTGGGAGGTTCTGAAGAGAAGTTGCAGAGATTGGTGGATGAATTTGGTAGAGTGTGCAAAAGAAGAAAATTAAAAGTGAATACAGGAAAGAGTAAGGTTATGAGGATAACAAAAAGATTAGGTGATGAAAGATTGGATATCAGATTGGAGGGAGAGAGTATGGAGGTGGTGAATGTATTCAGATATTTGGGAGTGGACGTGTCAGCAGATGGGTCTATGAAAGATGAGGTGAATCATAGAATTGATGAGGAGAAAAGGGCAAGTGGTGCACTTAGGAGTCTGTGGAGACAGAACTTTGCCCTTGGAGGCAAAGACGGGAATGTATGAGAGTATAGTTTTACCAACGCTCTTATATGGGTGTGAAGCATGGGTGATGAATGTTGCAGCGAGGAGAAGGCTGGAGGCAGTGGAGATGTCATGTCTGAGGGCAATGTGTGGTGTGAATATAATGCAGAAAATTCGTAGTTTGGAAGTTAGGACGTGCGGGATTACAAAAACTGTTGTCCAGAGGGCTGAGGAAGGGTTGTTGAGGTGGTTCGGACATGTAGAGAGAATGGAGCAAAACAGTGTGACTTCAAGAATGTATCAGTCTGTAGTGGAAGGAAGGCGGGGTAGGGGGTCGGCCTAGGAAAGGTTGGAGGGAGGGGGTAAAGGAGGTTTTGTGTGCGAGGGGCTTGGACTTCCAGCAGGCATCCGTGAGCATGTTTGATAGGAGTGAATGGAGACAAATGGTTTTTAATACTTGACGTGCTGTTGGAGTGTGAGCAAAGTAACATTTATGAAGGGGTTCAGGGAAACCGGCAGGCTGGACTTGAGTCCTGGAGATGGGAAGTACAGTGCCTGCACTCTGAAGGAGGGGTGTTAATGTTGCAGTTTAAAAACTGTAGTGTAAAGCAGTCTTCTGGCAAGACAGTGATGGAGTGAATGATGGTGAAAGTTTTTCTTTTTCGGGCCACCCTGCCTTGGTGGGAATCAGCCAGTGTGATAATAATAAAAAAAAATATACCTCGACTCACCACTCGCCTTTTTTCCTTCATCAGTTCTATGACTAACCTTATCCTTCATAAATCCATCTGCTGACACGTCAACTCCCAAATATCTGAAAACATTCACTTCTTATTCTTTTTAGTAATCTTTAAATGCTAGGGTGTTCGGGAGAGGGGTGGGATTAAATTTTGGGGAATCAAATACAAAATGGGAATTGACAGTTACTTTTTGCTGATGATACTGTGCTTATGGGAGATTCTAAAGAAAAATTGCACTGGTTAGTGGATGAGTTTGGGAGTGTGTGTAAAGGTAGAAAGTTGAAAGTGAACATAGAAATGAGTAAGGTGATGAGGGTATCAAATGATTTAGATAAAGAAAAATCGGATATCAAATTGGGGAGGAGAATTATGGAAGAAGTGAATGTTTTCAGATACTTGGGAGTTGACGTGTCGGCGGATGGATTTATGAAGTATGAGGTTAATCATAGAATTGATGAGGGGAAAAAAGGTGAGTGGTGCGTTGAGGTATATGTGGAGTCAAAAAACGTTACCTATGGAGGCAAAGAAGGGAATGTATGAAAGTATAGTAGTACCAACACTCTCATATGGGTGTGAAGCTTGGGATGTAAATGCAGCAGTGAGGAGGCAGTGGAGATGTCCTGTCTAAGGGCAATGTGCGGTGTAAATATTATGCAGAAAATTCGGAGTGTGGAAATTAGGAGAAGGTATGGAGTTAATAAAAGTATTAGTCAGAGGGCTGAAGAGGGGTTGTTAAGGTGGTTTGGTCATTTAGAGAGAATGGATCAAAGTAGAATGACATGGAGAGCATTTAAATCTGTAGAAGGAAGGCGGGGTAGGGGTCGTCCTCGAAAAGGTTGGAAGGAAGGGGTAAGGGAGGTTTTGTGGGTGAGGGGCTTGGACTTCAGTAGGCGTGCATAAGCGTGTTCGATGGGAGTGAATGGAGACGAATGGTATTTGGGACCTGACGATCTGTTGGAGTGTGAGCAGGGTAATATTTAGTGAAGGGATTCAGGGAAACCGGTTATTATTATACAGCCGGACTTGAGTCCTGGAATTGGGAAGTGCAATGCCTGCACTCTAAAGGAGGGGTCTCGGGATATTAGCAGTTTTTAGGGATATGTTGTGTATCTTTATACGTATATGCTTCCAAACTATTGTATTCTGAGCACCTCTGCAAAAACAGTGATTATGTGTGAGTGAGGTGAAAGTGTTGAATGATGATGAAAGTATTTTCTTTTTGGGGATTTTTTCTTTTTTGGGTCACCCTGCCTCGGTGGGAGACGGCCGACTTGTTGAAAAAAAAAAAAAAAAAAAATTCTTCCGTACTACTACTCCCCAATTTGATTTCCAATTTTTCTTTATCTAAATCATTTGATACCCTCATCACCTTACTCTTTCCTATGTTCACTTTCAACTTTCTACCTTTACATACACTCCCAAACTCGTCCACTAACCTTTGCAATTTTTCTTTAGAATCTCCCAAAAGCACAGTATCATCAACAAAAGATAACTGTGTCAATGCCCATTTTGTATTTGATTCCCCATAATTTAATCCCACCCCTCTCCCGAACACCCTAGCATTCTGTACAATGAGACCAGGAAAACTAGAATACAACAATAAATACCATACGAAAATGCAGTGCAAAGTTGCTGTTTTAAACCAAAAACACACACTGTGTGCTGCAGGATTTTTTTTCATACTGCGCACACTGACCACATAGACCCATTCTTTCATATGTAGGCCTACCAGCTTTTTCTTGCTAGATTTGAGGGCGCTAGAATTTATGCGTACTAGTACGTCAAAAACCCTGGGGCGTAAGCCGTACTAGTACGGCCGAAACCCCGAAAGGGTTAAAGGAGGGGTTTGGGATATTGGCAGTTTGGAGGGGTATGTTATATATCTTTATAAAATGCTTCTAAACTGTTGTATCTGGGCACCTCTGCAAAGACAGTGGTTATGTGAGTGAGGTGAAAGTATTGAATGATGAAAGTATTTTCTTTTTGGGTTACCCTGCCTCAGTGGGAGACAGCTGGCCTGTTAAAAAAAAAAAAATTCTTTCCCAAATAGGTACGACTTTTTCTTGGTATCTCAATCTATTAATGAAGGAACTGTGAGTCCGACATCCTTTAATATCATAGAGGACAGCAGCGGCTTGAAGACTGACCACATGCAACGCTTGGCATATAAACTTTGCCATATGTACTACAATTGGCAGGTAAAGATTACATATTTATCAATGTAATTTGGACATGAGATGTCACTAACCAGTTTTCAGAATTGCTGTTAATACCTGTATATTTTCTCCATGGGGAAGTGGAAAAGAATTCTTCCTCCGTAAGCCATGCATGTTTTAAGAGGCGACTGAAGTGCCGGGAGCAAGGGGTTAGTAACTCCTCCTGTATACATTACTAAAGTTGAAAAGAGAAATTTTTGTTTTTCTTTTTGGGTCACCCTACTTTGGTGGGATACGGCTGGTTTTTTGAAAGACGCCAGTGACCTGTATATTTATTCAGTGCTTTCTAACCTCCTAACAAAATTGAATCTCTTAATATCATAACAGCTACAATTGTAGTAAATTTCTCTTAGTTTTTTCTTTCACTTTTGTTTTGACTAAAATCATAAACTATACAATCTGTTATATACACAAATGGGCAAGAAGTGTATCCTTACCAGCCAAGGGTTATGCTCAACTCTCATTCTTGCCACCCTAGATGAACCTAGTTGATGTATTGTATTTCCAGCAGCTTACTCTGATGAATAATGTCAGTATATTTTTTGAAAAGATACCCAATTTACCCCTTAAAAAATACCATAAATATGCGAATATACATGACTGCAAGGAAGAGAGCAGCTTCCTATTACTGTTTCAAGGTAGTTCATTGGGTTCTGTAAATGTATCTCTCATCACTATTGCATGCCTATCTTAGTTAATATACTTAAACATGACAATTAAAGTATCTTTTATGATGAAATTAAAAATTAACCTCTAAGGTTCATATACATAAACAGTTTAACCCAAATTTGTTCTCTTCAGTGACTGAAAGTAAAATAACAATTTTCACTACAATAACAGTTTTAACTATACAGTACTTAAATTGCCAAATATGTACTCAGCATTTTATTCTTATCATTGCATTGCATTTATTATTAGTGTAATAATTTATATTCCTAATGAATGTAACATATAAGGTGTTAGAAAAAGATTTCAAGAAACAAATGTTTCAAATGCCTAGAAAGTAAAGTAGCATATTCCTCTTAAAACATCATTATTGCTTCAGGAATGATAATGTTATGCCTTACAAGCTTTGGATACTTGAAATTGACAATGACCAGTTAGGAAGGAGATCCTTTGATTATGAACAAGTTGGAGTGTTGACCATGAATGCCTTAACTTGACATTATTCCTTGAATGTCAAGGAGTTGGTGAGTTGGAATGGCTTCCAACTCACCAACTTGCAGACTAATAGAACTGTAGAAGCCTTTTTGTCAAATCCAACATATTTGTTGGCTGTTGTCAGTGTTCTTCATTGTGTTGCTGAGTATCTGCTTTGCTTTGTCTTCAGTAATAATAATAAAATTGTTTTATTTCCAATCATTATGCATAAATATACATTAATTTGAAAGCCCATAGTATGCACAGTATTTTGGGTGAACTTAGGCTAGCAATATAACTACTCAGCAATGAAAGATTACTTAGTTGTGGAATTTTTATGATAATTGATACAGTACTAGGTATTAATGGGGAAGCTTAAAATAATAGGTAAGATAGAAATTTCAAGATAATTCAGATTGTAATTAATGAGTTGGACAAAAGTCTTCTTGTATATTTTCATGACATAAAAATTCGAGTTCATCTCCATTTATGACTTGATAAAAGACAATTGTATAAGCAAAATGCTATCTGTAATAAAGTCTTCCTTTGCAGCAAGTGTTGTTGTACCACACTTCTTAAATATTTATTTTTAGCATGTTTGTGCAGAACACTACTGCCAGAGCACTTTGTTGTAAAACATTTTACTATTTTCAATATAATGTTGTTTCAGGGGACTATACGTGTACCTGCCCCATGTATGTTTGCACATAAGCTGGCATACATGACTGGCGAAATTACCAATGGACCCCCTCACCATGACTTGGTTGATCGCCTATGGTGAGTCTTAATGTTGTTGTGTATGTACTGTAGATAAAGTATATACATTAGGTTGTACTTTCTTGTTATTGGTTATTCAACTTTCTACTCCATTTCATGACTATATCGGAAGAAATTTCAGAAGGGAGTTTCTTTCTTTTGGTATATCTACAGAAATTTAGCTGTTGTTGTTAATTTTGGGATTAGGCAGAGCTCAGGAATTCCCCTCCCCCAAGCCCCATACCCCCTTCATACTTGACCAAATGAACATTCCTTAATAAAGTACTTCTGATCGAAAATAATTATATATGAAGAAATGCAGAACTTCCTTAAGTACTAGTAACAAACTGACAAGGAAAATGGAACAAAGAAAGCCTCTTGGGATGGGACAAGTGATTACTGTGTTTATTTTCTGTTACATGGTAAAAGGAGAAGTAAACACAAAAATGAGGAATTGGAAAATTTAAGGTTAATGCCCAAGAGAAATTACTGTAAAGGTACTGTAAAAGTTCCTAAATTACTGGGAATGGTTGAAGTCCCTTGATTTGTACTCCCTGAAATGGAAGGGAAAAAGATACATGTTAATATAAATTTGGAAAATCCTAGAGGAACTAGTTCCAAATCTGCACACGAAAATCACTCCCTGTGAAAGCAAATGACTTGGTAGGAGATGCAACACATCCCCCAATGAAAGGCAGGTGTACCACCAGTATGCTAAGAGACAACACAATAAGTGTCAGGGCTCAAGACTGTTCAACTTCCTCCCACCATACATAAGAGGGATTACCAATAGGCCCCTGACTGTCTTCAAGAAGGCACTGGACAAGCATCTAAAGTCAATACCTGACTAGCTGGGCTGTGGTTTGTATCTCAGTTTATGTGCAGCCAGAAGTAACAGCCTGGTTGATCAGGTCCTGATCCACCATGAGGCCTGGTCACGGACTGGGCCACTGGGGCATTGACCCCCGAAACCCCCTCTAGGTATACTCCAGGTAATTTTCTGGATCAGGAACAGGGAATGATGAATTCTGGAAATATTCCCCTCAAGAAATGACAGTAAATTTTAACCAGAAGGGCAGAGAAATTATGAAGTTTGTAGTATCGTGCGAACTAGTTAATAAAAAGCTAGATGAACCATGGTTTAATTATTAAAGTGAAAATGCATAAAAATAAAGCATGACACAAGCTGAGACTGATACCGATTTCAAAAAACAGGAAAGCTAACCAAGAAGTTAGAAATATTTTGAATGAGGAGGGAAGTTTAAAAAAGAAGTCTGAAATGAATACATTGCTCTAGGCAGACAGAACCAAAATTACTTTGTAGCCAAATCAGAAGAAAAATGACTAAACAGGAGCAAGTGAAAATAGCAACATTTACTGGGTATATTAAAATGGTATTCAACGAGCTCAAGAAGATTACTTAGTGTTTGCAGATGAGCAAGGGCCCATACCAGAGATAGCATGGAACTATCAAGCATTGAAGTTACTAATGAGGAAGTAAGGGGACTCAAGCTGGAACATGATACATCAGAGACATCAGCACCTGATGAAGTGTCATCACAAATATTGAGTGCTAAAATACTGTACACACCATTTTCACATCTTTAAGAAATTATTAATGACTGGTGAAGTGCCAGATGATTAAGGTAGCAAATGTAATAAAAATTTAAGAAGTCAGGAAAGCCCTAAACTACAATATAATGCCTAATAAAGGTGATGTATAATACAGATAATCAAGGAAGAGTATAGGAAAAGATATTAAACATCTAGGAACATCAAAATTTCTCACAATATCTGCATGCATTCTGGAATATAATGTTGTTGCTTATGAAATTTATATCAGAGTAAATAAAACAGTGGTCAGACAGAAAGAGGAATGGGTGGGAATCTTCTTCCTAGACTGAAAGGTTTTTGATATATTGTTGCATTGACTACTTTTCAACTTGAAGAAGCAAGTGGAGGTAGAAGGCATTAACAAAGTAAACAAGCCAGGAGATGGGAAGAGAAAAAACAAAGACAGTGTTACTTTGGGAAAAGGAATAAAAAAAAATTAAAAATAAATAAAAAAAAAAAATTCCCAGAATTAACTCTTTCTTTGAGCCAGTCCAATGACAGCAGTAAGAGCTTAGGTTTGTTTATGTAAATGTAGAGTACTTTATAGAACTTGCTCTTTCGTTTTCATTGTGAGTGTATCTTCTGTTGCTGCTGCTACTTGATAAGATTGTAAACATTTCCCTTAAGAAATGTCACATCAGTGTAAATAAATTGTTTACTCTCTTTTCAGGTATCTGTAAGTTTCATTTTCTTCTCCAAGATGTAACCTGCAGTATGCATTGACAGTAAGTGTCATGAGCATCCATTGCTTAGTCTTTTCAGACGTTTGGATCAGTAGATAAATAAATCCTGTAATTTGGTCTTTGGCTGAAGAATTCATAACTGCAGAAATGAGCTTGCCTGATGCAGCACTTCCTGACCATCACAGAATTTTTCTTTGTGTGTGAATATGATACTTTGACTGTAGTGATAGTTTTACATGGCTCATTCCAAGTTTTGGTAACAATATTGACTTGTATGTCTTTAGGGAGAGTCTATTTTGGTTGTAGGTGTTGAATTGAAAACTAGAATTTTTGTCTCATCATGTTTTGATAAGTTGTTGCCTATTAATCATAATTTTGCAATTATAGGAGTGTGCAATATTTTTTATATTTTTGTTAATCATTAGTAATATTAATAATATTTTGCATTTTTAATATGCATATTCTTTTGCAGATATAACAGTTCAGATGTCACTCCAAATAGCCAGTTTCCCAAACCCCTCCTTTAAAGTGCAGGCATTGTACTTCCCACCTCCTGGACTCAAGTCTGGCTACCCAGTTTCCCTGAATCCCTTCACAAAATATTACCTTGCTCAACTCCAACAGCTCAAGTCCCAAAAACCATTTGTCTCCACTCCTATCTAACACCCTCACATATGCCTGCTGCATGCATATATACTGATATAACAAAAATTAATAGGTAGTAGGTTGGTAGACAGCAACCGCCCAGGGAGGTACTACCGTCCTGCCAAGTGAGTGTAAAACGAAAGCCTGTAATTGTTTTACATGATGGTAGGATTGCTGGTGTCCTTTTTTCTGTCTCATGAACATGCAAGATTTCAGGTACGTCTTGCTACTTCTACTTACACTTAGGTCACACTACACATACATGTACAAGCACATATATACACACCCCTCTGGGTTTTCTTCTATTTTCTTTCTAGTTCTTATTCTTGTTTATTTCCTCTTATCTCCATGGGGAAGTGGAACAGAATTCTTCCTCCGTAAGCCATGCGTGTTGTAAGAGGCGACTGAAATGCCGGGAGCAAGGGGCTAGTAACCTCTTCTCCTGTATATATTACTAAATGTAAAAGGAGAAACTTTCGTTTTTCCTTTTGGGCCACCCCGCCTCGGTGGGATACGGCCGGTGTGTTGAAAGAAAGAATAACAAAAATTAGTTTGAAGTTTTTGCCATGCAATTAAAATATTTTGAGTCAAAATTTGGTAATTTTGTGTATCTGTATACAATGCATGTTAATTACCTGTGAGTTTTCAAGCTCTGTTTAGTATCTTTGGGTACCTTATTTGTCAGGTGCTTTTGTACATGTCAAACTAGTAGAAGGCTTATTAGTGTAGCAACAATATTAATTGTTTTACACAATGGTAGGATTGCTGGTGTCTTTTTATTCTGTCTCATACACATGCAAGATTTTAGGTATGTCTTGCTACTTCTACTTACACTTAGGTCACACTTCACATACATGTACAAGCATATATATACACACCCCACTGGGTTTTCTTCTATTTTATTTCCAGTTCTTGTTCTTGTTGTTTATTTCCTCTTACCTCCATGGGGAAGTGGAACAGAATTCTTCCTCCGTAAGCCATGTGTGTTGTAAGAGGCGACTAAAATGCTGGGAGCAAGGGGCTAGTAACCTCTTCTCCTGTATATATTACTAAATGTAAAAGGAGAAACTTTCGTTTTTCCTTTTGGGCCACCCTGCCTCGGTGGGATACGGTCGGTGTGTTGAAAGAAAGATAAAAATTTCTAGTAGGGGATTATAGGAGGCTTAAATTTGGATATGTTGTATCTGTCCCTACTTCTTGCTCACCTAGGAGAGCTCTGGTATGGCTTGGAATGTTCAGTTGTGCCCTTGTTCACCTCTACTCGATGGATTATGAATGGTATGGCAATACTGACAAACACTTCATGATCTTCTTCTTCTTCTTTCAACACACTGGCTGTATCCCACCGAGGCGGGGTGGCCCAAAAGGAAAAACGAAAGTTTCTCCTTTTACATTTAGTAATATATACAGGAGAAGAGGTTACTAGCCCCTTGCTCCCGGCATTTTAGTCGCCTCTTACAACATGCATGGCTTACGGAGGAAGAATTCTGTTCCATTTCCCCATGGAGATGAGAGGAAATAAACAAGAATAAGAACTAGAAAGAAAATAGAAGAAAACCCAGAGGGGTATGTATATACGTACAGTGGACCCCCGCATAACGATTTTAATCCGTGCAAGAGGGGTAATTGTTATGCGAAATAATCGGTATGTGAATGAATTTTCCCCATAAGAAATAATGGAAATAAAATTAATCCGTGCAAGACACCCAAAAGTATGAAAAAAAAAAATTTTTACCACATGAAATATACATTTTCCCACACACAAAGAGAAGGATACATGCACAATAGTAGAGTAGTACATGCACAGTATATATTGTGCATGTACTACTCTACTAAATGAAGAATAAATGACACTTACCTTTATTGAAGATGCAGCAATGACTGATGAGACACTGTGTCCTGGGAGTGCCTTTTCCTCCTGAGTACTGTAGGTCCTGTTTGGCATTTTCTTCCAGAACAGGCCTTATCACACTGTGTATGCCACTACGATTCTTAAATCTCTCAAACCAACCTTTGCTGGCTTTAAATTCACCAATATGAGCACTAGTTCCAGGCATTTTTCCCTGTTCACCTGGGTGTTAGTCGACTTGTGTGGGTTGCATCCTGGGAGACAAGATTAAGGACCCCAATGGAAATAAGTTAGACAGTCTTCGATGACACTGACTTTTTTGGGTTATCCTGGGTGGCAAATCCTCTGGGGTTAATTGTTTCTTGGTATTCTCAATAAGCCACACCAACAACGGTGCTACAGCAGCAGCAGCAGCTGACGGTGGTACAGCAGCAACAGACGATGCTACAGCAGCAGCAGACGATGCTACAGCAGCAACAGACAATGCTACAGCAGCAACAGACGATGTTACAGCAGCAGCAGACGATGCTACAGCAGCAGCAGCAGCTGACGGTGGTACAGCAGCAACAGACGATGTTACAGCAGCAGCAGACGATGCTACAGCAGCAGCAGCAGCTGACGGTGGTACAGCAGCAACAGACGACGCTACAGCAGCAACAGACGACGCTACAGCAGCAACAGACGACGCTACAGCAGCAACAGACGACGCTACAGCAGCAACAGACGACGCTACAGCAGCAACAGACGATGTTACAGCAGCAGCAGACGATGCTACAGCAGCAGCAGCAGCTGACAGTGCAGCAGCAGCTGACAGTGCAGCAGCAGCAGCAGCTGTACCACCAATAGTAGCGATGGTTGATTGGGGTTTATTATACAACCTGGCCAGCTCGGAGACAGGCACTCCACTTTCATACTTATCAATGATCTTTTTCTTCATCTCTATTGTAATTCTCACCCTTATTGCTGTAGGGTTGGCACTAGAAGCTTTCTTGGGGCCCATGGTCACTTATTTTCCAGAAAAAGCACCGAAAACACTGTAATAATACGAAATATTCCGATTGTATGCTTGGATGTTACCGCGGAGGCTGGCTGGTAAACAATGCCACCGGCGGAACATGTGAGCGTGGCTCAGGCCGCACATTGGACGCGTCTCGGACGAAAATCGGTGAGCGGGTTTTTAATCGGTATGCGCGGCAAAATTTTTGCGATTAAAGCAAGCGGTATGCGAATTAATCGCTATGTGATGCCATCGTTATGCGGGGGTCCACTGTATATGCTTGTACATGTATGTGTAGTGTGACCTAAGTGTAAGTAGAAGTAGCAAGACGTACCTGAAATCTTGCATGTTCATGAGACAGAAAAAAGGACACCAGCAATCCTACCATCATGTAAAACAATTACAGGCTTTCGTTTTACACTCACTTGGCAGGACGGTAGTACCTCCCTGGGCGGTTGCTGTCTACCAACCTACTACCTAGGTTCATGACATTATTACAGGAAACATTTTGCCACAAGTGACTTCAACAGTCCTAATACATTGTAAGTTAAAACAGGTTAATGTATAGTGGATAGTGAAAGTGACCAGAAACAAAAGTGAGGTGAGGCAGGAGGCACATCAGATTGCAGAAAATATATTGGAGAAATATAAATGAGAGGTGTTGGGTATAAGCAGGACCTGCTTAGTATGGACCAGCTATGCAGCAAATATCCCCACCCATTTTTCAGAACTGGGCTTAAGTTTGCCCCAAATGCTCTGCATAACAATGGGCTTTCTGCATATACACCTAAATGTCAGCCATCTGTACAAAACATTATATCATGCTGAAATATATTTTTTTTTTTTTTTTTTTTTTTTTTTTTTTTTTTTTTTTTTTTTTTTTTCTCTCTCCAACAAGTCGGTCGTCTCCCACCGAGGCAGGGTGACCCAAAAAAGAAAGAAAATCCCCAAAAAGAAAATACTTTCATCATCATTCAACACTTTCACCACACTCACACATTATCACTGCTTTTGCAGAGGTGCTCAGGATACAACAGTTTAGAAGCATATATGTATAAAGATACACAACATATCCCTCCAAACTGCCAATATCCCAACCCCCTCCTTTAAAGTGCAGGCATTGTACTTCCCATTTCCAGGACTCAAGTCCGACTATATGAAAATAACCGGTTTCCCTGAATCCCTTCACTAAATATTACCCTGCTCACACTCCAACAGATCGTCAGGTCCCAAGTATCATTCGTCTCCATTCACTCCTATCTAACACGCTCATGCACGCTTGCTGGAAGTCCAAGCCCCTCACCCACAAAACCTCCTTATTGTATTAATATTGGTAAAATTACCGACAATATGTTAAGTAAAAGGACACAAGTGCAACTAATGTGACATTTTATTATGGCAATGTTTTGCTCTCCAGGAGTTTTGTTAAGCTGTTACAAACAATACATGGACACAGAGGGTATATAAAGGCTTTGAGTGAGGTTTAGTACAAGTAGAGGTAGTAGTAATAGTAGTTATACATGTGGTGGAAAAGTCAGCTGGTACATAAGAAAGAAAGGTTACAAAAGCTATGGCTTGGGTAGCATAAAATACAGTTGCCCAACCTATTTTTTGTGCTATCCAAGCCATAGCTTTTGTAACCTTTCATTCTCATGTACTACATGACTTTTCAACATGTACTACTACTATTACTACTACTTGTACTATGACTACTACTACTACTTGTACTATGACTACTACTACTACTTGTACTATGACTACTACTACTACTTGTACTATGACTACTACTACTGCTTGTACTACTATTACTGCTACTTGTACAATTACTACTACTTGTACTATGAGTACTACTACTACTTGTACTACTACTGCTACTTGTACTACTAATACTACTGCTTGTACTACTGCTACTGTTTGTACTTCTACTACTTGTACTACTACTACTTGTACTACTACTACTACTTGTACTACTACCACTACTTGTACTATACTACTACTTGTACTACTACTATTACTGCACCTCACTCAAAGCCTATAGATACCCTCTGTCTATGTATTGTTTATAATAGCTTGAGAAAGCTCCAGGAGAGTGAAACGTTGCCACAATAAAATGTCGCATTTGTTGCATTTATGTCCTTTTACTCAAAATATTATTCCTGTATCTTTGTGATGTGCTTACACCTTTTACATCAGGCTCAGGAATGTTTCTTCAGATTGCTGGGGACCCCTTTTAGACTGCTTGAGCTTTATATTGTTTGGGAGATCATTTGCAGAAAGCCTTTTCTTATGTAGCTCCCAGACTGTATAACAGGTTACCAGTATCTTAAGAGTCACAAATGCATTTATATTTTCAGGTCTTGAGTGAAAGCACACCACTTCTAGAGCTTATGATCCTGATCATACTGTAATTCTTGAATATAAAGTTTAGTATTCTTTGTATTGTGGTATTTATGGTGTGGAAAGCTATAATTATTTTGGTCAATATTTGTCAAGAAATGGAGTTTTGCAGTCTAGGAACATCTCTCTTTAATTTTGTGTTGTGTATTGTATTCATTTTATGCAATTTTGCCTTGTATCATTGGCCTGGAATGCATTTATTGCATAAAGCAAGGAATTCTTGTCCTTTCCTCACGATGTTTTTCAATAATTTGTATAACATACTTGTTGGAGTGTGAGCAGGGTAATATTTAGTGAAGGGATTCAGGGAAACCGGTTATTTTCATATAGTCGGACTTGAGTCCTTGAAATGGGAAGTACAATGCCTGCACTTTAAAGGAGGGGTTTGGGATATTGGTAGTTTGGAGGGATATGTTGTGTATCTTTATACGTATATGCTTCTAAACTGTTGTATTCTGAGCACCTCTGCAAAAGCAGTGATAATGTGTGAGTGTGGTGAAAGTGTTGAATGATGATGAAAGTATTTTCTTTTTGGGGATTTTCTTTCTTTTTTGGGTCACCCTGCCTAGGTGGGAGACCGCCGACTTGTTGAAAAAAAAAAAAATTAATATTAGTGAAACTTATCATTAAAGAGGTGGTGAACTGGGTATAATTGAGCATCCAAGACCATATGTTATGCTACAGTTTGGGCCTCCATCCCTACTGCTTTTTTTTGCAGAGATTGGTTCTTCATGTTTCATAACAGATTTTCTTATATTAAAAAATACTGAGTTTATTACAGAATTTTCATTGTACTAGCTGTAAATGTTATTTAACTCAATTGAAATGCCTTTTTATGGCATCTGAGTAAAACTGCCACATCATAAGGAATTACATATGAATGATGTTGGATCACCCTGCCTAGGTGGGAAACAGCCGTTGCATAAAAAAAAAAATTGTTGTTAGAATTCAGTTTTAAGAAATTTTATGCATCTCTGTGGATTAAGTGGATGACTTCTGACATTGTTAAACATACTGATTGCCTGAATTGCAGTATCTGCAAGGTTTTATAACTTGTGAAGTTTCATGAGTGAAGGTAATGTTTTAATTTTATCTTAAGCCCAGTGCCACTATGTGAAGAACGCATGGGAATGTTGCAGTTCAATGTGTCATATAATTTGTGATGTCTGTACACTTTGTACAGTATTTATGAGTGAAATGTGCATAATTAATAGTCTTATTTATTCTTAAGGATAATTATAAATTATATTTATTAAGATAATAAGTATTTGAAAGTATTTTCTCTTTGGGGATTTTCTTTTTTTGGGTCACCCTGCCTCAGTGGGAGACGGCCGACTTGTTGAAAAAAAAAAAAAAAAGTGCATCTTGTTACTCCTACTTATACTTAATGTCACATTACACATGCATGTACACATATATGCTTACACGTTCATCAGAGTTTTCTTCTGTTTTCTTAATAGTTCTTGTTTGTTTCCTTTAATTTCTATGGGAAAGTGGAAAAGAATCCTTCCTCCGTTAGCCATGCGTGTCAGATAAGATAAGAGCTCGTTTGGATTTTTAACCCCGGAGGGTTAGCCACCCAGGATAACCCAAAAAAGTCAGTGCGTCATCGAGGACTGTCTTAACTTATTTCCATTGGGGTCTCAATCTTGTCCCCCAGGATGCGACCCACACCAGTCGACTAACACCCAGGTACCTATTTGCTGCTAGGTGAACAGGACAATAGTGTAAGGAAACGTGTCGAAATGTTTCCACCCGCCGGGAATCGAACCCGGGCCCTCCGTGTGTGAAGTGGGAGCTTTAGCCACCAGGCCACCGGGCCATAGTAATCCCTTCTCCTGTATGAATTAATAAATTAAAAAAAAAAAACTTTAATTTTTCTCTTTAGGTCACCCTGCCTCTGCAGAAGATGGCAGGTGCGCTATGAAATTAGATACGGTATCCTATAATTTGCCATTGCACCACACTAGGGGTACTTAGGGATGCATTGGCATTGTATACAAATGTGATTTTCTTGTGAGTATTATTTAGCTGCCTTGATGCAATTTAAGTGCTCATGATCCAAGAAAATAGAGCTACCCATTATCTTTATGAATAATAATATGTAAATATTAATAGGCTTGATAAATCCCCTAAAGAGCAAAGCATAGCCTCAGTACATGAGTTCAGTTACCTAACATGAGATAAGTGCATCCAACCAAGAAATAACCTTGAACATTGGATTCAGATTAGATAAATTTATATTTATGAAGGATATAGGAAAATACTAGTCTTATCAGTCAAGCTCCAACAAACAAAAGTACAATATAATGTACAGTTAGGGTGATTGATATGTATAAACTAGAAAAAGCCCATTTTTCATGCCATGCATTTCAAGCAGCCTTACCTAGAGGATGTTCTGGAGGTCAGTATCCCTGTGGCCCGGTCCAAGACCAAGCTTTGCAGTGGATCAGGACCTGATAAGTGGAACAATCTGCCAAGTAGTTATTGAGGCTGAAACCATTGGTAGCTTTAAAATTAAGGTGAAAAAATGTGAGTGAGATGAGTTGGGTTTGATAATGGCCTGCCTAGCATGGGCCAGTAGGCCTACTGCAGTGCTTCTCCACTTTTGTGTTAGCAGTAGATACAGCCTTGAGAAAAATCTGCAAAATTATTAGTGTCAGTGCTGATAGGAATACACAACAGTATTAGTTAAAAATTTACCTTGAACACTCAAGTATACCTGGAGAGGGTTTTGGGGGCCAATGCTCCCACAGCCCAGTCTGTGACCAGGCCTCGTGGTGGATCAGGGCTTGAACAACCAGGCTGCTACTGTTGATCGCATGCAATCCAATGTACGAACCACAGCCCGGCTGGTCAGGTACTGACTTAGGTGCTTTTCCAGTGCCTTCTTGATAGCCAGGGGTCTATTGGTAATCCCCCTTATGCATGCTGGGAGGCAGTTCAACAGTCTAGGGCCCCTCTCACACTTATTGTGTTGTCTCTTATCAGTCTAAGAAATGGGAAGTACTCTGCACATTACACAAGCTACTGGTGTTTTCTCCATAACAAGTTTAATTGATATAGTTTCTGAGAGATAAATTTGCATGTTCACAAGGGAAGTCAGGAAGTATCGGAGACAGCCGACTTGTTGAAAAAAAAAATAATAATTAATAATAATAATTAATAATAATAATAATGTGTGGTGTAAATATGCAGAAAATTTGGAGTGTGGAAATTAGGAGGTGTGGAGTTAATAAAAGTATTAGCCAGCGGGCTGAAGACGGGTTGTTGAGGTGGTTTGGTCATTTAGAGAGAATGGATCAAAGTAGAATGACATGGAGAGCATATAAATCTGTAAGGGAAGGAAAGTGGGGTAGGAGTCATCCTCGAAAAGGTTGGAGAGAGGCGGTAAAGGAGGTTTTGTGGGCGAGGGGCTTGGACTTCCAGCAAGCATGCGTGTGTGTTTGTTAGGAGTAAATGGAGACTAATGGTATTTAATAATAATAATAATAATAATATCTTTATTTACTACAAGTACATGTACAAGGTATACAGTCCTAGCTGACAACAATGACATACTACTATATTGCTTAGTTAATCTTAAGTTAATTTTAAGCCAGCCTGTAATGCTATGCATATAAGTGGCTTTGGCATTCTGCTCTTACCTGTATTTTTTTATACCTCTGTATGTATGCTCAAATTACTAAATAAGTAAATAAAAAGTCCCTTGTTATGCTCCGCATTTCGGGCAAATTAGGTCAGTGTCCCAGGATGCGACTCACACCAGTCAACTAACACTCAGGTACCCATTTTACTGATGGGGAACATAGACAACAGGTGGAAAGAAACACGTCCAATGTTTCTACTCTGGCTGGGAATCGAACCCAGGCCCTCGCCGTGTGAAGCGAGAGCGTTAACCACCAGGCCACCAGACCTGACGACCTGTTGGAGTGTGAACAGGGTAATATTTAGTGAAGGGATTCAGGGAAACCGATTATTTTATATAGCCAGACTTGAGTCCTAGAAATGGGAAGTACAATGCCTGCACTGTAAAGGAGGGGGTTTGGGTTATTGGCAGTTTGGAGGGATATGTTGTGTATCTTTATACACATGATTATATACACCTGGAAAATCCTAGAGGGACTAGTACCGAACTTGCAAACGAAAATCACTCGCTACGAAAGCAAAGGACTTGGCAGACGATGCAACATCCCCCCAATGAAAAGCAGGGGTGTCACTTGCACGTTAAGAGACCATACAATAAGTGTCAGGGGCCCGAGACTGTTCAACTGCCTCCCAGCATACATAAGGGGGATTACCAACAGACCCCTGGCAGTCTTCAAGCTGGCACTGGACAAGCACCTAAAGTCGGTTCCTGACCAGCCGGGCTGTGGCTCGTACGTTGGTTTGCGTGCAGCCAGCAGTAATAGCCTGGTTGATCAGGCTCTGATCCACCAGGAGGCCTGGTCACAGACCGGGCCGCAGGGGCGTTGACCCCCGGAACTCTCTCCAGGTAAACTCCAGGTATATACTTCTAAACTGTTTTATTTTGAGCACCTCTGTAAAAACAGTGATTATGTGTGAGTGAGGTGAAAGTGTTGAATGATGATGAAAGTATTTTCTTTTTGGGTCACCCTGCCTTGGTGGGAGACGGCCAACTTGTTAAAAAAAAAAAAAAAAAAATCTTTTTCTACATGTACATTGTATATAGACCTAGCTGATATCACTGACATGCTATATAGAAAGACCCTCGTTATGCAGAGCATTTCGGGCAAATTAGGTTAATTTTATCCCCAGGATGCAACCCACGCTAGTCGGCTAAAGCCCAGGTACCTATTACTGCTAGGCGAACAGGAACAATGTGTTAACGAAACACATCATAATTTTTCCACCTGTACTGGGGATCGAACCAATGACCTCAGTGTGTGAGCTGATTTTGCTAGCAACTGAGCTGTGGGTAAACCTGAAGATGCAGTTTCTTAGCAAGAGGCTGATGATTCATGTTATGAGGTTATTCGATACAAAACATTGACATTGAGCTAGTTGTCTTCTCTAAAATTAAGTGCAGAATGTACCTAGAGAAGAGCATGGGTGTTAATGCCCATGATCCAGAATTCTTTGGTCTTTTTTTTTTTCTTTAGAGATCTGTGTACATTGCAGAAACTAAAGTGGAAGATGACTTTATTCAGATTAGTAACCCTGATAACCTAAGAAAGCTTATTTCTTTTGGGGTCCTTTTTAGGTTTGCCTCCAGGCTGTGACCTATAACAGTCTTAACTCCTAGATATTTACTGCTGGTAATGGACAGCAGTAGGAAGCTTGCATGTGTGTGTATGTCTCACCTTGTGCAGGGCTTGACCCTGGTACATTAGGATATGAGCTGAATATCCTACATCTTCACTACAAGGGTTTCCATAAGAAATTGTACCACTACTTTCAGTAAACTGTTTGATTATTAGGTTAGCCTACAGACTGCTGCTTGTAACAACAGCCTGTTTTTTGTAGGTTTGATGTGCCTGGTGGCTAAAGCTCCCACTTCACACACGGAGGGCCCGGGTTCGATTCCCGGCGGGTGGAAACATTTCGACACATTTCCTTACACCTGTTGTCCTGTTCACCTAGTAGCAAATAGGTACCTGGGTGTTAGTCGACTGGTGTGGATCGCATCCTGGGGGACAAGATTAAGGACCCCAATGGAAATAAGTTAGACAGTCCTCGATGACGCACTGACTTTCTTGGGTTATCCTGGGTGGCTAACCCTCCGGGGTTAAAAATCCGAATGAAATCTTACCTTATCTTATCTTATCACCTATCCTTTTGATGTGCCTCTATTCTTTTGGTAGTCAGAAGAATAGAGGCACATAATAGGCTCAGGGACTTTGCTCAACCAAATTGGTTGATCATGTACTCAGTAAGGAAATCTTCCCTTAGGTCAGGCTGGAAAGGTAGGAATCCCTGAAACTGGTCACTATGTACATTTGTAATTGCAGCCTTAATAAGCAAAATGGCCTTGAATCTAATAAAATAACTATATGTAGGTCTTTTTTTTTTTTTATGCTTACTGCTTTTCTATTTTGATTTCTGACCACAGGATGTGTATGGAGCACATGCTAAGGTTTACCAACAGTTTAATAAGGTGGCTATATCCTTTATATGTAGGTAGTAGGTTGGTAGACAGCAACCATCCAGGGGGGTACTACCGTCCAGCCAAGTGAGTGTGAAACGAAAGCCTGTAATTGTTTTACATGATAGTAGGGTTGATGGTGTCTTTTGTCTCTCATAAATATGCAAAATTACAGGTACGTCTTGATACTTCTACTTACACTTAGGTCACACTACACATACATGTACAAGCATATATATACACACACCCCTCTGGATTTTCTGCTATTTTCTTTCTAGTTCTTGTTTATTTCTTATCTCCATGGGGAAGTGGAACAGAATTCTTCCTCCGTAAGCCATGCGTGTTGTAAGAGGCAACTAAAATGCCGGGGGCAAGGGGCTAGTAACCCCTTCTCCTGTATATATTACTAAATGTAAAAGGAGAAACTTTCCTTTTTCCTTTTGGGCCACCCCTCCTCAGTGGGATACGGTTGGTGTGTTGAAAGAAAGAAGAAAGATCCTTTATATATTTGAATGTTGAGATTTGGTCCTTCTCTTTGCATACCTCATCACAAAAAATTTAGTGACTGAATTTCGTAACAAATCAAAATTCAAATTTCAAAATTCAGAATGGTAGATTCTTTAGTTTCTATATTATAACTGCATATTGGCCAAGGTACATTGCTTTACAGTTTACTTTTCCTTATAAAATGGTATCCAGTCTCATTACTTCAGTAGCCTCAGCCCTGTCACTTTTCCTCAAATTTAGATTTTGTTTTTCAAAAAGCTTTACTTCAGACTATTACTACAGTGTGCACATGATGTAGGCCCAGTATGCAATACAACTACTGTACTTAGCTGTTCATTATATTTTAGAAAAATTTGTCAATTTTATTTTTGTCAAATGAATGTTTATCTTCAGTTGTATTTATGGAAGTAATTCATTAATGTTGTTTCCATCAAAGGTTAATGTCTAAGTGAAGGGTAATTGACTGGGACTATATGAAAAGGAAAAGTAGAGATTATTTGATATGCGATGTGAGAATAAAGATGTCTCATGTGTTATGTAAGAATGAAGTTACATTGGAACTCCGGATTTCATACGCACCGAATATTGTACGTTTCGGATTTAGACCACTTTTTTGAGCAAAATTTTGGTCCGGATTTGGTACCTCGACCCGGAAATCGTACGTATCAAACTTGTCAGCCCACCCGGGAAGCTGCCACTCATGTGTATGTGTCTCAGGCTGGCTGTCACTGGTCGAGTGAGTATTACTTCGCGTGCTCGTATGAAACATTTCGTAATAATCCGTTGTTTCTTGTGCTTAACTATTGAATGTGTCTGCGAAATAAGCCACCATGGGCCTAAAGAAAGTTCCTAGTGCTAGCCCTTTGGCAAAGAAGGTGAGAAACATGATAGAATTCAAAGAGATTGTAGAAATATACGAAAGTGGCGTTTGTTTAGCCGAGCTTGCCAGGATGTATGGGAAGTCAAAATCAACAATCTGTTCTATCCTAGCAAAGGAAGTAGAGATCAAGGAAGCTGAAGTTGCAAATGGGTAAATATGCTAATAAAACAGAGATCACAAACAACAAAAGAGGTGGAGAAGTTGTTGGTGTGGATCAACGAAAAACAGTTAGCAGGAGATAGTGTTGTGGAGTCGATCATTTGTGAAAAGGCAAGCCATATCTGCAACATGTTCAGTGGCAATACCTTGTCCCATTTTAGGCAAATCTTAGAGACTCTAGAAACGGAGCTCTCTGGACAGACTTTTAGTGTGACAGGGGGTCCAGTGCCAGTAAAAGACAGAGAAGGGAAGTAACCTCAGATAGGGCTTTGATACCTGAAGTCATGGAGGGGGATTCCCCTTCCAAACAATAAGCTCTCCTCTCTCTCCCCTGCTTGCCTTCTTCCATATGCCAACAAGTGTCTTCAATAATGATTTAAATGTTTATTTATCCATTTCATTATTGCTTTATATTTATTTCTCATTGTTTTCTGTATGTAAAGCTATAGTTATTCTTTAAAAAAAATGTATTTTTTGTTAATATTTTTGCATGTCTGGAACGGATTAATTGTATTTACATTATTTCTTATGGGAAATATTACTTTGGTTTTCGTACGTTTCAGATTTAGACCGACCTTCTGGAATGGATTAAGTATGAAATCCAGAGTTCTACTGTATATTGTATTCTATAAGTGATGTGAAAATAGACATGTCTTTCATTGTGGAAAGAAAAAATGATAAATTGTATGATAGTGATAACATCAAACTATTGTTCAGTAAATATTGTTTATGCTGCATATATATTGTTTTTCTTTGCCTTTCTAAATTATCTTTAGATATGAAATTGAAAGCTATTAGTGTATATTCTTTGTGTATCAGTATAATTCACATACTCAACTTTGCTATGCATAGAAACTTGTATACTAATTTTCCACCCCATACATTTTTCACTCTTTCAATAAAATTAACCTCTTCAAGGGGGGCTCCTTGGCGTGGTGAAGAGGCTCTTGGTCTGAGGAATTAGACCCGTCGGTCTTCTTCCTCAGACCGAACCTAATTACTCCCCAATCTCCCCTCCCCTATCCCATCCTCCCCTTTTTCCATTCCTCCTCCCCACCCCTCCCTTTTGCCCTTCCTCTTTTTGGCCTTTGGGATTTCTCCCACAGGCGCGCTAGTTCCTAGGTAGGGGAAAGGACATCGGGGTCCATCCCATTCCGTTGAGGTTCTTGGCGGTGGCGTAGTTTGCCGTGGAATCTGGATTGCCTGGGGATGTCCCGATCCCTCTCCGGTATCCCGGAGTAGCTTTGGGTGTCTTTCGGGCGACGGGTGTATCTCTGGAAGCCACCTTTCGGATTCCGGGGGTGGTGGCCGAAGGAGGTATGCTTTGTGGTGGATATCCGGCCGCCCTCTCTTGTCCACCGAGGCAGCTCGGCAGATGTGAGGTTGCTATCCCGGATTGCTGGTTTACTGGCATGAAGGGTAGGGTATGGCACGGGTTCCATGCTGCATCTGCGCTACTAGTGGTGCTGAGGTCCTCTTGGGCGCGGAGGGAGATTTCCGGCCCTTTCATTCCTCCTGGGAACTATTCCTCCCCGCTCCCCCCTTTTTTTATTCTTTTTTTTTATTTTTATTTTCTTTTTTTTTTTTTTTTTCTTAAAAAACAAAAAGCAAAGGAGTAACCTAACCATGGAGAACCCAATCCATGAACCCACTACCCCCGGGCCCCTTGATACCGCACCCCATTCTGACCCTGCCTTGTGTTTAGACCACTCTTCGTTCACTCCTGATGCCCCTGTACCACTTGCTGGTGCTGTTTCCTCACCTGCTTCAGGTACCGGGGCTTCGCCTGACTCCTTCGATTTGTGTGAACTCCGCTCTCCTTTGACTATGCTTCCGGCTTCTCCCTCTACGGTACGGCAATTTTCGAATCGCCCGCCCATTTCACGCCGGACCAACTACGGCCCTACTCCTAAACGCCAACGTCAATCTCCTGATGATGCTCCTTCGTTACCTTCCCATTCTACTCGGAAAAGACCGACACGCCAAGCACTCCCTCTCCACGCTCAGTTTCAGACCACACAATGGACTAAATTCTTTACTTTAAGACCGACTTCTTCTTCTGCCTACCTTTCTGACCATAGTATTGGCAAAGCGCTCCTGCGTCATGTTGGTAGAGATATTTCATTTCATGCTCTCAAGAGCGGTACGTGCATCGTCACTGTCCAGAATGCTACCCAAGCTCATGATCTTTCTCTCCTTTCGAATATCGATACTACTCCTATCACTGTTGAAAATCATCTTTCTCTCAATTCTTGTAGTGGTACTGTCATTCTGCCCCATATCATAGTCCAACAGAATTTCCAGTCATGTGGTTAAATCTCTTGTTAGAGCAACTGCTCAAGAAAAAATTTCTCACCTAGCTGGTAGTAATAAGTTATCACAAGTTATATACACTGATGGATCTAAACAGGAGTCTTCTGGCAGGGCTGCATCTGCTCTTGTTGCCACCTCCCTAGTTAAGAACGATAATAAATTTGTTGAGTTAGGCATAAGAATTAACAACTGGGCGTCTACACTGCAAACTGAATTGTTTGCAATCCTAATGGCGCTAAAGCTAACCTATGACACTGACACTGAGGGGCTCTGGTGGCCTGGTGGTTAACGCTCTCGCTTCACACGGCGAGGGCCTGGGTTCGATTCCCAGCCAGAGTAGAAACATTGGGCGTGTTTCTTTCCACCTATTGTCTATGTTCCCCATCAGTAAAAAATGGGTACCTGGGTGTTAGTCGACTGGTGTGGGTCGCATCCCGGGACACTGACCTAATTTGCCTGAGATGCTCAGCATAACAAATGGCTTTCTATATAGTAGTATGTCATTGTTGTCAGCTAGGACTGTATACCATGTACATGTACTTGTAGTAAATAAAGATTATTATTATTATTATTATTATTATTACTGATTCTATGTCATCATTGAAGGCTCTTGACTCATATAATGACTCCAACAACATGCTCATTGGAGAAGCCAGGTATAGATACTCAAAAATTAGGGACAAAGGAATTAATGTACAAGTTTTTTTTTATATTTTTATTTAAAACATAGGACAAATACAATAATGTATAAGAGTATAAAATTAAAAACCATACTAGATATTACAAAACCTCTAGTACACAATCCCGGTACATTTAAAGAACACCATAGATAATGGCCATATTACAACCATATACATAACCCACAACCATATACATAACCTACAAACCCTCCTTTTACAATAATCATTATTGCCAGTGCAGACACAGCTGACACTTCTCCCCCCCTCCCCCCCGCATGTACAGTCCCCATTCTAAATAACATACATTAATTATCCTAATGAATGGTCATACACTGACCTTATCAAAACCTTAATGAGTATTTACCTAAGAGTTGGTAGTGCATCAACAAGACACAAAACATAAATTGCAGACTAAAACAGTTATGAAACATTACATTCCTATACACATACACTCCTCTTCAAGGGGGGCTCCTTGGCGTGGTGAAGAGGCTCTTGGTCTGAGGAATTAGACCTATCGGTCTTCTTCCTCAGACCGAACCTAATTACCCCCCAATCTCCCCTCCCCTATCCCATCCTCCCCATCCTCCCCTTTTTCCTTTCCTCCTCCTCCTCCCCACTCCTCCCTTTTGCCCTTCCTCTTTTTGTCCTTTGGGATTTCTCCCACAGGCACGCTAGTTCCTAGGTAGAGGAAAGGACACCGGGGTCGATCCCATTCCGTTGAGGTTTCTTGGCGGTGGCGTAGTTTGCCGTGGAATCTGGATTGCCTAGGGATGTCCCGATCCCTCTCCGGTATCCCGGAGTAGCTTTGGGTGTCTTTTGGGCGACGGGTGTATCTCTGGAAGCCACCTTTCGGATTCCGGGGGTGGTGGCTGAAGGAGGTATGCTTTGTGGCGGATATCCGGCCGCCCTCTCTTTTGTCCACCGAGGTAGCTCGGCAGATGTGAGGTTGCTATCCCAGATTGCTGGTTTACTGGCATGAAGGGTAGGGTATGGCACGGGTTCCATGCTGCATCTGCGCTACTAGCGGTGTCGAGTCCTCTTGGGCGCGGAGGGAGATTTCTGGCCCTTTCATTCCTCCTAGGAACTATCCCTCCCCGGTCCCCCCTTTTTTTTTCTTTTTTTTATTTTTATTTTCTTTTCTTCTTTCTTTTTTTTTCTTAAAAACAAAAAGAAAGAAGTAACCTAACCATGGCAGCCCTAGTCCATGAACCTGGTACCCCCGGGCCCCTTCTTGATACCGCACCCCGTTCTGACCCCGCCTCGTCTTTGGACCACTCTTCAGACATTCCTCATGCCTCTGTACCTATTGCCGGTGCTGTTTCCTCACCTGCTTCAGGTACTGAGGCCTCGACTGACTCCTTCGATTTATCAGACCTTCGCTCTCCTCTGACTATGCTTCCGGCCTCTCCCTCTACGGTGCGGCAATTTTCAAATCGCCGACCCGTTCCACGTCGGACCAACTCTGGTCCCACGCCTAAACGTCAACGACAATTACCTGCTGATGATACTTCTCCACCTTCACCTTCTCGTTCTTCTCAGAAAAGATCGACACGTCCTTCACTACCTTTCCACGCTCAGTTTCAGACTGAACAGTGGACTAAATTCTTCACTTTACGACCAACTTCCTCTACTGCCTATCTTTCTGACCATAGTATTGGCAAGGCACTCCTACGCCATGTTGGTAAAGATATTTCTTTTCATGCTCTTAAGAGCGGTACGCGCATCATTACCGTACAGAATGCTACCCAGGCTCGTGAGCTCTCTCGTCTTTCCCATATAGATACTGTTCCTGTCACCCTTGAAAAACATCATTCCCTCAATTCTTGTAGTGGTACCGTTATTCTGCCCCATACCATAGTTCAACAAAATTTCCAGACATGTGGCACCGACATTCTAGAACAGCTGGAACTCCAAGATCTCCCAATCCTCAAGGTAGACACTTACGTTCTTCCTGCCCGTGGGCGGAGACGATACCCTAGCAATGTGGCTCGTTTAACTTTTGACAGCCGAGAACTCCCATCCTCAGTTTATATAGCAGGACATCGGTTACAAGTTCGAAAGGTGATCCCTACACCACAACAGTGTAGAAATTGCTGGCGATTTGGCCATCCAGCGAAATATTGCAGATCTATCGCCGAATGCCCAGTCTGTGGTGCCGATGACCATTCTAATACGTCTTGCAATCGATCTCCCTCTTGCCTTAACTGTCATGAGGCTCACCCTTCGTACTCTCGCCGTTGTCAGGTCTATTTAAACGAGCGGGAAATCCGTTACCTCAAAGAGACAGAAGGTCTCCCTTATGCCATGGCAGTTTCTCATCTCCGCCTCCAAGGGAGACTCCCACGTGTTTCTTATTCCCGTGTTTCAAAACGTCCCCCCACTTCTGGTATCCCATCTTCTACACCCACCTCTGTGGTTACCTCTCCCATAATCACTCCTGTATCTAATCCTTTTGCTGTCCTCGGCTCAGACGTCCCTACTTCAACGCCTCAGTCTAATCTCGCTTCTTCGAGTTCTCTCTTACAAGCCTCAGTATCGACGAGACCTCGTACGACACCTCTTCCCAATCGTCCCTCTACTTCTCAAAAGTCAAAAAAAGGTCCGGTAACACCTCCTACCCATCTTCCACCTCCTCATTTTACCCTCCCTGTCTCTGTCCCTAGTTCTTCCCCTCTCACTGGCTCAGTTACAAGTGCAGAGGTTCACCCTCCTCCTCGTAATGTACCTTCCTCCCCTGTTCCCTCCCAAGTTTCTTCCTCTTCTGCCACCTCCCAGGTTCCTGTCTCTTCTGTCCCCTGCCACGCTTCTCCAGTTCCCTCCACCCTTTCGCCCCCCCCTACCTTGGTACAGTCCAATACAGTTCCAATCTTTACTCATCCTCCCCCTACCATTCCCAATATTGTCTCCCATACGACATCTCTGAATTCCGAAACACTTGAAGCAATCTCTGAATATATTGCAGAGACCAAACCATCAATGGACACTGATCCACCTTCCGCTCTTTCTCTCTCCTCTGCTCCATCTGCGCAACTCCTTTCTTCACAGCGCACCGTTCCTTCGCTGCTTGAACATTTTCCACTGCCTCCGCATGTGGACTTTTCTAACCCTCCTAGTCCGTAGGAACCCTTACCTGCGGATTTCAAGTATCTTTATCATTGCCAATCATGGCCTTTTTACAGTGGAATATACGTGGCCTCAGGGGTAATCGGGGTGAGCTTCAGATGTTACTCTCCCAGTTTGCCCCTGTTGGTGTTTGCTTACAGGAACCAAAATTACACTCTGCTGTTATTTCTCACATCTCAGGCTATAATTTATTGTATTCTTCAGATCCTTTTCCTGATGGGACCTTTAATGAAAGTGCCCTTCTTCTCCGCACTGATATTCCGTACCATCAGCTATTTGTTCATACTTCGCTGCATTACACAGCAGCCCGTATCCACTTACATAGGTGGTATACGCTCTGTTCTTTATATCTCTCTCCTTCTAGGGCATTATCTATTCCGGATTTTGCCTTCCTTGTTTCGTCATTACCGCCACCGATTCTGTTACTTGGTGATTTTAATGCCCACCATTTCCTCTGGGGAGGGTCTCACTGTGATTCCCGAGGAATTCAGTTAGAGGCTTTTCTTGCCACCCACCCTCTCCATGTTTTAAATACAGGTACTCACACCCATTTTGATCCTCGGACTCATACTCTCTCTTGCATCGATCTCTCAGTTTGCTCTTCCTCCACCGCATTAGACTTTACTTGGTCTGTTCTCCCGGACTTACATGACAGTGATCATTTCCCAATCATTCTTACTTCCCCTTCATATTCGCCACCTCTTCGCACCCCACGCTGGCAATTTAATCGGGCAAATTGGAACCTTTACTCACACCTGACTGTTTTTAAAGAGGTTCCTTCTTCGTCCTCCATCGATGAGCTTTTACACCTCTTCTCGTCCTCCGTTTTCACTGCAGCTTCTCATTCTATACCCCAAACTTCGGGCAGGCATTCTCAGAAATGCGTGCCTTGGTGGTCTCCTGCTTGTGCTCGTGCAGTACGTTTGAAACGCGCTGCATGGGGCAGGTACCGGTACAATAGAACCACAGAGCGACTCCTTGATTTTAAACAGAAGCGTGCGATCGCTCGCCGTGTCATCCGTGACGCTAAACGCACTTGCTGGCGAGATTATGTCTCCACCATCACCTCTGCTTCCTCTATGAGTGCAGTCTGGAAAAAAGTACGAAAACTGAGTGGTAAATATTCTCCTGACCCGGCTCCTGTTCTGCGGGTTGCCGGTGTTGATATAGCAAACCCACTAGATGTTGCCAATGAAATTGGCAATCATCTGGTCCGTATTTCTCAGGGACTCCATCTATGCCCCTCATTTCTTTCCTCAAAGTCTGCCAGAGAGTTAGCACCCTTGGACTTTTCTTCTCTCAGAGAAGAACAGTATAATGTGCCTTTTACACTTCAAGAACTGGAGGCAACACTCTCAGCTTGTCGATCATCGGCAGCTGGGCCCGACGACATTCATATTCGTATGCTACAACATTTACATCAGTCAGCCCTTGCAGTCCTATTACGCCTTTACAATCTTATTTGGTCACAAGGAGTTCTTCCACAGCTGTGGAAATCTGCCATTGTTCTCCCTTTCCGCAAACCAGGCACTACGGGACATGAAACCTCCCACTATCGTCCCATTGCTCTTACCAGTGCAGTTTGCAAAGTAATGGAACGTCTAGTAAATAGACGTTTAGTGTGGTATTTAGAGACACACAACAGTCTCTCCACTCGTCAATATGGCTTTCGTAAGGGACGTTCTACCATAGACCCCTTACTGCGCTTGGATACGTATGTTCGTAATGCCTTTGCGAATCACCACTCAGTTATTGCCATATTTTTTGACCTTGAGAAGGCATATGACACAACTTGGAGGTATAATATTTTAGCCCAAGCCCACTCCTTAGGCCTTCGAGGCAATCTACCATCCTTCCTTAAGAACTTTTTAACTGACAGGCATTTCCGTGTTCGGGTTAATAATGTGCTCTCCCCGGACTTTATCCAAGCTGAAGGTGTCCCCCAGGGATGTGTTCTGAGCACAACACTTTTTCTCCTTGCTATTAATGATTTGGCCTCTAGTCTTCCATCAAATATTTGGTCATCACTCTATGTTGATGACTTCGCTATTGCCTGTGCAGGCGCTGACTGTCACCTCCTTACAGTTTCTCTCCAGCATGCAGTCGACCGTGTGTCCAATTGGGCCACCACACATGGGTTTAAATTTTCCAGCACTAAAACCCACCAAATCACTTTCACTAGACGCTCTGTCATCTCTAATCATCCTTTGTACCTCTATGGCTCACGTATCCCTGAACGTGATACAGTCAAGTTTCTGGGCCTCCTCTTTGATCGTAGGTTATCCTGGAAACCTCACATTACCTCTCTGAAGGCAACTTGTCACAGCCGGCTGAACCTTCTTAAAACCCTTGCTCATCTTTCGTGGGGAGCTGATCGTCGAACCCTCCTTCACCTACATTCCACCCTTATTTTATCGAAACTTGATTATGGTGACCAGATCTATTCAGCGGCATCTCCTGCTACTCTCTCTAGCCTTAACCCCATTCATCACCAAGGATTACGTTTATGCCTTGGTGCTTTTCGCTCTTCCCCTGTCGAAAGCCTCTATGCAGAAGCGAACGTTCCATCCTTATCCGATCGCCGTGATGCCCATTGCCTGCGCTACTATGTACGCTCTCATGATCTCCGCAATCCTTCCATTTATAGAATGGTCACTGATATTAGTAGACATTCTTTATTTGTTCGCCGCCCCTGCTTACTCCGTCCCTTCTCTCTTCGCCTTCATTCGCTCTTGTCTTCTCTTCAACTACCACCTTTCTATGTACATGTAGCATCTCACTTTTCCCTACCCCCCTGGGAAGTTCCAGCTGTTCGAGTCTGTTCTTTCTCCCTCCCTTGCTCGAAAGCCCAACTGTCTACGGTCGCTTCCCGCTCTCTTTTTCTTGACCACTTTCACTCTCATTCTCATGCCATTGCTGTGTACACAGATGGCTCTAAGTCTTCTGACGGCGTAGGATTCGCAGCAGTGTTTCCGGACAGCGTCGTACAAGGGCATTTACTATCTTCAGCTAGTATTTTTACTGCTGAATTATATGCCATCCTTACAGCACTTATCCGTATTGCATCTATGCCCGTGTCATCATTTGTGGTTGTCTCAGACTCCCTTAGTGCTTTACAGGCTATACAAAAATTTGATACACCTCACCCCTTAGTCCTCCGTATCCAACTTTGGCTACGCCGCATCTTTACTAAGCATAAAGATATTGTTTTTTGTTGGGTCCCTGGTCATGTTGACGTACAGGGCAATGAACAGGCAGACACTGCTGCGCGGTCAGCAGTACATGACCTACCAGTTTCTTATAGAGGTATTCCATGTACGGACTATTTTGCTGTAATATCTTCCCACCTTCACACCCGTTGGCAACAACGTTGGTCTACTATGCTCGGCAACAAACTTCAGTCTATTAAACCGAGTATAGGTTACTGGCCGTCTTCTTATCACCAGTGTCGAGGTTGGGAGACTACTCTCTCCCGTCTTCGCATTGGCCATACTCGTCTTACTCATGGATATCTCATGGAGAGGCGTCTTGCTCCTCTCTGTGAGAATTGCCAAGCTCCATTATCAGTCAGCCACATTCTGTTGGACTGCCCACTTTATCAACGAGCACGCAGAATTTACCTCTGTCGTCGTCTTCGCCCCGCTGCTCTCTCTTTACCTTCCCTTCTCGCTGATGGACCCACCTTTCATCCGGACTCTCTCATTGACTTTTTGACAACGACTGACTTACTTCACAAATTCTGATACTTTCAGCCCTTTCTACTTGTATCTCTTGCTACCCTCTACCCCCGTACTATCCCCTGCCCCGCTGTTTTCTGTAACCTGCTGATCATCCCCCCTCCCTTCTGCCATCCAATTCCCTTGCTTCCTTCCCTACCCTGCAGCGCTGTATAGCCCTTGTGGCTTAGCGCTTCTTTTTGATTATAATAATAATAATAGAAACATTACATTCCTATACACATACATCGTAAAGAGTAAAAGTAATATACACCTCAATATAATATCAATTATTAATTTGACAATCATGAAATATAAATTTTTCAAAACAACCTTGCATAACGGGAAGTTCACACTCAAAATGCAAGATAATACACTACATGCTACATATCGGTACAATACTAGGCTATGTACACATTTTAAAGAACCCAAGATTACAACATGAAAAAATAATATCCAAATGGTCTATTATGATTTTAGTAAGTTACCAACACTAAACTCCTTATAACATCTATCACGCCACATATAAACTTAACAAACAGTGTCACACATTCCACAAGACTTCATTTTATGAGTAATTCAAGATCTCAGTGCCACACAACGCCACAACCATACACACACAGACGTACGGAATCATTCATAATACATACACATCACTCCCTAAAACCCGCCCTCTACCCTGAAGTCTCTAACATACCGTTTGGTGCTACCACGGGGGGAGTCCAGCCCCCCGTTGCCTTACCCCACCCGCAGTTGCAGCAACATTTGAACAGTAAGACATTGATACTTTGCCGGAAAACTATTATCCCAACTTCTACCATATATGAGTTTATTTCTGCTATACGTTCTGTAGATACCTGCCGCAATTGCCCTGATCCTACCTGATCCCCCGGTTTCCTGCATACCCCACGAGATATAGAGGAAATCAGCCACCATGTACATTGTTGCTCTTCGTACCTCACTTGATACTCCGCTAACTTCCAATGTTAAGGCCCGTAAGGTTGAAATACTTCCCCCACTAAGAAAATCTAAAACCCGCCCCAACCACGAACGAACTTTGTCCAAGGTATCACAAAAGTAGACAGCATGAAAAGCTGTTTCTTCGAGACCGCAACGCAAGCAATCCGCCTCCCTTACCAAACCCATCCTATTTAAGACCGATTTTGATGCTAAAATCCCCATGACAAATCTGTACACCAATTCACGAACCCTTGGTGCCAACTTAAGTTTACAAAATCCTTCCCATATTTCCCCCCAATTATACAGCGGAAAAACAGACAATCCCTGTACAATTTCCCCACGACAACATATGCTGACCATTTGCCCCACCCGGATCCGTTGCGCATTTCTCAACTTTAACAACAAACACAGCATGTCCTCACACTCGATTAATCCCCTGCCGCTCCACCATTTACGCATTTCGATCATTACCCGACCCACCCGGATGGCCTTCTCACCGCCCGCCCTGAGGAACCGCTGCTTTACATAGAGGGCCTTCACCCGTGGCCCCAAAGCCAAGAGACCTAAACCCCCACGACGAACATGGGTCATGACAACCTCCCGACTTAACCAAGCCCTCCCGAAACCCCAAACATAACGTAAGACCCTTCTCTGCAGTTCCTGAATATCCATATCTCTTAAAGGGTACACCCCCTCAAGGAAGGTTCCTTGATGTTGGTGAGGGGCTCTTGATTTAGGGAATTGGATCTGTGCTCCAGTTCCCCAAATTAAGCCTGAATGCCTTCCACATCCCCCCCCAGGTGCTGTATAATCCTCCAGGTTTAGCGCTTCCCCCTTGATTGTAATAATAATAATTAAAGGGTACACCGCGGCCACACCCCATACTTTACTATAAACAAGTGTATTAACCACTACTGTCCTCTGTTGCAACGAGACATCCCCAGCTCTTAACCCCCGAAGTCGATCTAAAGTCTTGTTAACCACCAATTCAGAGTTTACCCTTTGGCTCTCCCTCTCATCTGCCATGTACACGATGCCACATATTCTAAGTTGCACCACGACTGACCACCCATACCTTTCGCCCAACCTCCCCCCCACCCATGTACCCACCTCCAATAATTTCGATTTTGCCTTGTTAACGCACATGCCTGACTCTGCCCCAAAAAACTCAACAATCCATCCCACAATCTGCAAATCCTCCTCCCCTTTTAACAGAATTGTGGTATCATCTACGTACCCGACCATATGCGCTGCATGGTCACTGCTCAGCGTTCCACGCCTCAAACCACCATCCACCAGCTCATAAAATGGGTTTTGCATACAAGCAAAAAGCAGCTGGGAGAGGGGGCACCCTTGCCTCAAACCCCTTTCCATACGGACCGGCTGACCCAATTTACCGTTTACCTGTACGCGTACCATAGCCGTGGCATACAAGGTATCCACCCATCTTGCAATTCCCTCTCCAAAACCCTGCTTCAATAAAATAAGCCTCAATAAATCCCTATCAACACAGTCATAAGCATTTTGCCAGTCAAGCCCGAGGACACCCCCCCTTGACATTCCTCCAAAAACTCTCTAATACGTACATGTCCGTCCCTCATGCTCCTACCTGGTATGCCTAACTGTCCCTCGTGAATAACCGACCCCATAACCTTCCTCATTCTGTTTCCTAAAACTTTTGCAAAGATTTTATAGTCAGAGCACATAAGAGATATTGCTCTATATGCACTCAGACCCCTTCCCCCTCCCTTTTTGGGCACCAACACAACTACCCCCGTACCTTGTGACATACCTAACCTCCCCTCCGTGAGCATGCAATTTAATACATCAACCATACAATGCTTAATACTTCCCCAATGCGCCTTATAAAAATCATTCGAAATGCCATCTATACCTGGTGCCTTTCCTTTACTCATACTAAAAATCGCCTCCTCTACCTCCTCCACTCGAATTCTACTTTCTAGTACCGTTCTATCCCTGTCACTTATAACTTTTCTGAAATCCCTCCTTACCAGGCCGCCCTCATGGACCCCCCTACTCCCCTCCGTAGCTTTTCCCCAAACCATAGATCAGCATAAAAACTCATGCTGTCCGTGGTGAGGAGTACTTGACCCGGCAGGTAACCACCCAAACCCGTGCATACTTCCAATTGCAAGAGGGACGTCGCCTGTTGCCTGACCCTAAATTTGCGCAAGACACAACCCGAAGGTTTGTCACCCCATAGCACTTCTTCCATACCTGCTCTGACTCTAACCGCATTGAAACGTTCATTGTGAATTTCTGCAAGTCGACTACGAAGTTGTTCAATGTCGTCATACCTACTACTCCCACCCCCCACATAGTAATCATTTAGCTGCCCCTCCAGATAGTTTTGCAGCCCATACCTCCACCTCACCTCCTCTTTTCCCCACTTCTTATAATAACTCGCTATTCCGGGTTTGGCACGCGTTTCCCACCATTCCAACAAACATTCACCTGCCCGTCGCGTTTCCCAAAAATTCTTCCACCAGTCCTGAAAAGCTGACCCATCCCTCTCCCCCTCCAATAGCCGCACGTTCAGTTTCCAATAACCTGGATAAACCTTGATCATTCCATCCCAGTTCAAGTCTGCTAGCACTGCACGGTGATCTGAAATCCCCACATCAACGGTCTGTACGTGCCCAACTCTAATTCCTTGTGTTACATAAAGTCTATCCAGGCGGGCCGCATAGCCCCTGCGAACGAACGTATGCTCCATCCCCCACCCACCCCGCCCCACCACATCGTAAACCCCTGCATCCCCCAGCAGATTCCGTAAGACAGGTAAAACGCACCCCGCCCCCTCGGCTCAACATCGCTATGGCGGATAACGCAATTCCAATCCCCACCCATGACAGTAATGAACGGCAAACCCCGAGTGTAAAACATTAAATCCTCCCTCACAAATTCTATTTTAACTTTAGTGTTGCTTTCCGCAGGCATGTAAACGCCAATAAAACAAACCTTCACCTCACCCCAGTACCCATCTACCCTCACCACCCTCCCACCTCCCCCTCCTCCCATCTTAAGACACGCCAAGGGCTGGACTCCTTCACCGCTATAGCTACCCCACCCTTTAATTTTAAAGAACTGCTAACATACATTCTGTAGCCTTTTAACCGTAAGTCTCGCCATAAGTGTTCTTGTATGAAACATACGTCCACAGCGTACCTGCGCAAGAACCACTCCATCCACACACACTTAAACTCTGCCTGCAGGCCATTTACATTGATGGTAACACACTTGAATTCACAAAAGGAGGTTTTCCTTTATGTTTGTGGGTCTTTCCCGTTCCCACACGTACATTACACTGACCTTCTTTGACCTTTGACTTCCCAAGGCCCCCCTCACCCCCCTGTGCCCTACCCATATGCTGGGCGCTTGCCATAACCCTGGCCACTTTCGACCATAATTTCTTCCCTGGCCGCTGTCCCGGTGTCAGGACCTCGTCCATATCCGACACTCCTGCCATCCGTTTGCGGGAACCACCTTCCACACACATCTCCTCACCAGCCGAAGCCTCCTGGTGGACTTCCACCACCACCTCATGCAACCGTGTCATTGTAGTCACGTCCAGGTCTCCCATATTTGGCGAATCATCCTTCACCACTTCTTGACACTCCGGTGAAACGTCTGGGCTATGCTCTGCCCCATCCAGGAGATCGTTTAGCACGTTCTCCAGCAAACTTTCCTGTGACAACTCCACAGGCTCCGTAGGCCCCACAGGTGGTGTGGTCACGTTTGTAGTGTCCACCGACAGGGTGGCACACGCCATAGACCGCGTCTCCTCTTGTACTTCCTCACTCCAAAGCGTAGGTCGTTGTTCAGGCGAGGGACCAGTCTCCAGATCAAAGGCCTCGGTTCTTAGGACCGCAGGAGAAGGTTCCCTGATACGTACAACCAGGCGTCTGGAGCACTGAGCAGCCATATGGTCATACGAGTTGCATAACCTGCATGTCTTACATTGGCCTGCATAGTGAACAAAAACTTGGGTCCTGTAGTGTTCTAGATAAACGTAAGATGGAATCGGCTGTTTTAATGTCATCTTTAGGGTGCAGGAGCCTTCTGGGAGCCCCTCGTATGGGCTCTCCCTCCATACTCCCTTGGTCGCTGCATGTACCATGCCGTATTTACCAAAAACTTTCCGAATAACATACTCCTCCGCCTCGAAAGGCACGTTCCTTACTTTGACCCAGGTGACGTATGTGGAGACGTCATGCAGGCATACCTCTACGGCTGAATTCACCGCCATTTTCCTCTCTTGAAAAGCTTCCACAATCTTGGAGTAAAAGCCGGCATTTGCGAATTTTACAAAAAACCTCGACATCCCATTGAGAGCCACACCATATAATTCCTCAGTGGGGATGCCATAGACGTCGCGAATAATGGTAGGCAACAAGACATGCATTGTTGCACCACTGAGAGAGCCACGAATGAATTCCACACAGACCGTGTTTACTCTTCTACCCTGACGATCCGCCATTTTGCATACTGTAGTACACGGTTCGCCACCAGGTGTAAGCAAGAGCAGGCTCAGAAAGCGTCCTCTCAGCCCGCAGGTTGAGAGACGAATGTTTAATGTACAATTGCTATGGATCCCATCACACATTGGATTACTCCTTCATGATAAAGTTGATATGTTAGCCAAGAAGAGTACCCAGAAGGAGAATGTAGAATATAACTTTGGTATAACTGTGTCTAGCATTAGGAATAATATTAGGAGAGAAGTAAATAATGAAAATGATTGTTATAGGAATGCAGTTAGAAGCCTGAGTAGATCTATAACCCACTATGATAACATGAACGTAGATAAGTATGTTTATGGAGCAACTTGCAATGTGAACAGACTGACTGATGTTGTAGTGGCCAGGCTTAGGCTTGGTTACACAGTTCCCGGATAGACCTACAGGCGGCAGGTTGTGTAGCGGGCTAGCTGCGGGATTTTCAAGGATAGCTCCTGGTCAAAGAGGCTGACCAGGTCCCTACTTAACAGAACTCAGTGTGAATGCTTTGAGAAGATACCAGAGCAGCGAACGGACATCCCAGTGCATCGTTTCAGCTTAAATAGTTGAAGTGTTGTGCAGTTTCAGAGGATTTGGTGTTGTCGAGTCAGGACCAGTCAGCGCCTCCCCCCCTCTCCACTGGGGGGGAGGGGGAGGGCGTGTGTAGTAAACAGTGACCCTCTCATAACGCCTCACCCCTGCCCGACTCCCCCGCCTCACCCACCCAACTCCCAGCGCCACCCCATCTGTAGAGGGTGCTTCTCCCCTAACCCACGATGTCAGCGATGGCACTGCAGGGAGTGCCGGGCTCACAGGAACTTCCACTACAGGGACAGCATCGTGGAGTTCGGCCGCGAGGCAGCTGCCAGGTGTGCCACAGGCAGTGTGTACTCAGTTCCTTAAGCTTCAACATCCGTGCACACGAGGGCCTGGAATCTTCAATCAACTTGGCGTCCACCAGGACGCTGACATGTCCCTAGGGGAGCTCTGCATCGGGCTGCTAACGGAGTCACTGGCTTCTTGGACCTCTTGGGGAGGGTCGATGGTGCTCGTGCAAGCAGCAGATCCCGGGGCAACTTGCTGCTGTTTGCAATGGCTGTCTACCGAGGAGAGACAGGCACCTAGCAACATCTGTTGTTGGAGCAATGGATGAATTCCCTGCTATGTTTGTTAACTGCTCATTACTCTGTAATTTGTCTATGATTGTAATCATGTGATAACGTGTTTATCATTCATTACCTTTGAAACTTGTCATGATTTTGACCAGCTCTACCTGGAGCTCATTACCTTTGTAAATTTTCATGATTAATGTGTTTATAATTCATTACCTTTGCAATTATTCATGAGTGTGACAAGCTCTACCTGGAGCTCATTACCTTTGTAACTTGGTCATGATTATGACCAGATCTAGTTCATTACCATTGTAACTTGCTCAGCTATCAAAACTTTGGAGTCCAGTCCCTGGACCAATTATGTACCTCTGTAATCTTTTGACTACCGCCCACAGGATGGGTATGGGGTGCATAATAAACATATTAAACTAACTGGCTTGGTTACAAGTACTTCTGGCAGTTTGGGAGACACACAGATGATGATCAAACTAAATGTAAATTATGTGATCAGGCATATGGTCACTCTCTTGAACACTATGTGCTTAATTGTCCACTTATTGAGGAATACAGAGACAGACAGTATAATAACCTATGTGACATATCAAGATATCTTATTAATGAAAATAAGATACCAGATATACTAAGCAAATTTCCTAAATTTGCTTGTAACAGATAAGTGAACTATAGATATGTAGATATAAATCCATATGTATTCCTGTTAACCCTTTGGGGCCTAGTTCCTAGGCCTTTTGTGTATCCATATGCTCTCGCGCTACCGTCCACAGGATGGATATGGGGTGCACAATAAACTAGCCACTTCAGTGGCAAAATCTAAATCTATTCTGACTATCTCCACATTTTTATTGGTGTGCATACAGGATTTTTTGGTATTGTGATTTAGTAAGTTTATTTAGGCACAGGTACACACAAGTACAATTATTAATTCATACATAGTGTAAATTACCTAGGATAGCCCCAGAAAAGTCAGACACATTTGATACTTACAGTACTTGCAAAAAAGTGCTCTGAGGAGCCAGTACCAGAGTTAGAGGCTTATGATGATATTCTTCAAATAGTGGCTGAACAGGCACCTAAAGTCAGTACCTAATCAGCTGGGCTGTGGTTCGTATGTCGGTTTACATGTGGCCAGCAGTAACAGCCTGAGCTAAGGGGTATGAACTACGAGAAGAGGTTGACGGAAGTGGATTTAACGACAGTGGGCAGAAGAACCAGGGGATATATGATAACAACATACAAGATATTCGGGGAAAATAATTCAGACTTTTTTTGGGGTTATCCCAGGCTCTCTTACACGTAACAGATAAATGAACTGTAGATATAAATCCAAATGTACACCTGTTAACCCTTTTGGGGCCTAGTTCCCCCTCAAGGAAGGTTCCTTGATGTTGGTGAGGGGCTCTTGATTTAGGGAATTGGATCTGTGCTCCAGTTCCCCGAATTAAGCCTGAATGCATTCCACATTCCCCCCAGGTGCGCTGTATAATCCTCCGGGTTTAGCGCTTCCCTCTTGATTATAATAATAATAATAATGGGGCCACGTTCCTGGGCCTTTTGTGTACCCATAAGATAAGATAAGATTTTGTTCGGATTTTTAACCCCGGAGGGTTAGCCACCCAGGATAACCCAAGAAAGTCAGTGCGTCATCGAGGACTGTCTAACTTATTTCCATTGGGGTCCTTAATCTTGTCCCCCAGGATACGACCCACACCAGTCGACTAACACCCAGGTACCTATTTGCTGCTAGGTGAACAGGACAACAGGTGTAAGGAAACGTGTCGAATGTTTCCACCCGCCGGGAATCGAACCCAGGCCCTCCGTGTGTGAAGCGGGAGCTTTAGCCACCAGGCCACCGGGCCACCAACCAGGCCACCGGGCCACCATATGCTCTTGCGCTACCATCTACAGGATGGATATGAGGTGCACAATAAACTAGCCACTTCGGTGGCAAAATCTAATCTAAGCATATGCTGCTATGTATGATAATCTATATAACTATTTGTGTATACCTGAATAAACCCACTAATGATAAGGTAGAGAGGGACAGGCTGTTTGAGAGGCGAGAAACGGGACCTCGAGGACACGTTCAATTCAATTCAATTCAATTCAAATTCAATTCAAAGTTTATTCTCTATAAAGATTACAATGTTGAATTTACAGAATTTGTTTGTTGTGTGGTTTACATGTAGTTAAATAATGATTACAGAGTGTACCACTAGAATGCCTAGCATGGCTAGGCATTTCGGGCAGACTTAGTTTAATTTTTTATTTTAAAATATTACAAATTACAGTGGACCCCCGCATACCGGACGCCTTGCATAACGGACAATCCGCATACCGGACGCTTTGATCGCTAAAATTTTGCCCCGCATACCACCCAAAAACCCGCTCAGCGCCCTTCGTCCGAGACGCATCCAATGTGCGGCCTGAGCCAGCCTCATATGTTCCGCCGGTGGCATTGTTTACCAGCCAGCCTCCGCGGTAACATTCAAGCATACAATCGGAATATTTCATATTATTACAGTGTTTTCGGTGCTGTTTCTGGAAAATAAGTGACCATGGGCCCCAAGAAAGCTTCTAGTTCCAACCCTACAGCAATAAGGGTTAGAATTCCAATAGAGATGAAGAAAGAGATCATTGATAAGTATGAAAGTGGAGTGCGTATCACCGACCTGGTCAGGTTGTACAAGAAACCCAAATCAACCATCTCTACTATTGTGGGCAACAGAAAGGCAATCAAGGAAGCTGTTCTTGCCAAAGGTTTAACTGTGTTTTCGAAACAAAGATCACAAGTGATGGAAGACGTTGAGAGACTCTTATTGGTGTGGATAAATGAAAAACAGCTAGCAGGAGATAGCGTCTCTCAAGCGATCATAAGCGAAAAGGCTAGGAAGTTGCATGAGGATTTAATTAAAAAAAGGCCTGCAACTAGTGATGATGTGAGTGAATTTAAGGCCAGCAAAGGTTGGTTTGAGAGATTTAAGAAGCGTAGTGGCATACATAGTGTGATACGGCATGGTGAGGCTGCCAGTTCGGACCACAAAGCGGCTGAAAAATATGTGCAGGAATTCAAGGAGTACATAGAAACTGAAGGACTGAAACCTGAACAAGTGTTTAATTGTGATGAAACAGGCCTGTTCTGGAAGAAAATGCCAAGCAGGACCTACATTACTCAGGAGGAAAAGGCACTCCCAGGACATAAGCCTATGAAAGACAGGCTTACTTTGTTGATGTGTGCCAATGCTAGTGGTGATTGCAAAGTTAAGCCTTTATTAGTGTATCACTCTGAAACTCCCAGAGTGTTCAGGCAAAAGAATGTCCTCAAGGATAATTTGTGTGTGCTGTGGAGATCAAACAGTAAGGCATGGGTCACTAGGGACTTTTTCTATAACTGGTTACACCATGCATTTGCCCCCAATGTCAAAGATTACCTAACTGAAAAGAAATTAGAACTTAAGTGCCTCCTGGTGTTAGACAATGCCCCTGGTCATCCTACAGACGTGGCAGAGCGACTTTATGGGGACATGAGCTTCATTAAGGTGAAGTTTTTGCCTCCTAATACCACTCCTCTCCTGCAGCCCATGGACCAGCAGGTTATTGCAAACTTCAAAAAACTGTACACAAAAGCTCTGTTTGAAAGGTGCTTTGTAGTGACCTCAGAAACTCAACTGACTCTAAGAGAGTTTTGGAGAGATTACTTTAATATCCTCAATTGTATAAACCTTATAGGTAAGGCTTGGGAGGGAGTGACTAAGAAGACCTTGAACTCTGCTTGGAAGAAACTGTGGCCAGAATGTGTAGACAAAAGGGATTTTGAAGGGTTTGAGGCTAACCCTGAGAGGAGTATACCAATTGAGGAATCAATTGTGGCATTGGGGAAGTCCTTGGGGTTGGAGGTTAGTGGGGAGGATGTGGAAGAGTTGGTGGAGGAGGACAATGAAGAACTAACCACTGATGAGCTGATAGATCAACTTCAAGAGCAAGAGGCCAGACCTGGGGAAACTGGTTCAAAGGAGGGGAGAGAGAAATTGAAGGAATTGCCTACTTCAAAGATTAAGGAAATGTGTGCAAAATGGCTTGAAGTGCAAACCTTTTTTGATGAAAATCACCCTCACACAGCTATTGCAAGCCGTGCTGGTGACTGTTACAATGACAATGTTGTGAACCACTTTAGACAAATCATAAAGGAACGAGAGGTACAGGCCACTATGGACAGATATGTTGAGCGAAAGAAGTCCAGTGACTCTGAAGCTGGTCCTAGTGGCATTAAAAGAAGAAGGGAAGTAACCCCAGAAAAGGACTCGACACCTCAAGTCTTAATGGAAGGGGATTCCCCTTCTAAACACTAACACACTCTCTCCCCTCCTCCCATCCCATCAATCATCACCAGATCTTCAATAAAAGTAAGTGTCATGTAATTGTGCATGCCTTTTTCAGTTTGTGTGTACTAAAATTAACATTTCATGTGGTAAAAAAAAATTTTTTTCATACTTTTGGGTGTCTTGCACGGATTAATTTTATTTCCATTATTTCTTATGGGGAAAATTCATTCACATACCGAACATTTTGCATAACAGCCAGCCCTCTTGCACGGATTAAGGTCGCTATGCGGGGGTCCACTGTATGAGGTAAGCTGGTATTATGGCTAAGTGATTAAATACTAGTTTGTGAGTTTAGCAATGTGAATGCTTTTGTTTTGGCACAGTACATAGTTTCAGTATTGGAGTATCATAGGATTCATTATTTTAAGATTGAGATTAATATTTCTGTTTATGGTCAAATGGGTGAGTGAGTGTAAGTGTGAACCACCAGGTGGTATTCGTGTAGTTAGTTGATGGGGTGTATCAGGGAGATAAGATGTTTTCTAATGGTAGTTTTGAAGGTGATGAATGTGTCTGCAGTTCTAGAGTTCTCAGGTAGGGTGTTCCAGATTTTAGGGCCTTTGACATACATTGAATTTTTGTAAAGGTTTAGTCTGACACGGGGAATGTCATAGAGATGTTTGTGTCTGGTGTTATGCCTGTGGGTTCTGTCACAACTATCAAGAAAACGTTTTAGGTCAAGGTTGATATTGGAGTTTAAGGTCCTGTAGATGTAGATTGCACAGTAGTAAGTGTGGATGTACTGAACAGGGAGTAAGTTTAGATCTATGAAGAGTGGTGGGGTGTGTTGCCAGGGATGGGATTTAGTGATTATTCTTACTGCAGCTTTTTGTTGGATTATTATTGGCTTTAGGTGTGTTGCTGCAATTGATCCCCAAGCACAAATAGCATAGGTGAGGTATGGATATATAAGTGAATGGTATAGTGTGATAAGGGCAGTTTGCGGCACGTAGTATCATATCTTGGAGAGGATCCCAACCGTTTTGGATACTTTTTTGGTTATGTGTTGGATATGGGTGCTGAAATTCAGGTTGTTGTCAAGGTATAGGCCTAGGAATTTGCCCTCATTATGTCTGGTAATTAGAGTGTTGTCGATCTTAATGTTAATTTGTGCATCTCCTGCTCTGCTACCAAAACATAATATAGTAGGTTTTGTCAGTGTTAAGCATAAGTTTATTGGCTGTCATCCAAGTTGATATTTTGATCAGCTCCTCGTTAACAATGGTGTTGAGGGTGGCAAGATTAGGGTGAGAGATGACATAAGTCGTGTCGTCAGCAAAGAGAATGGGTTTCAGGTGTTGGGATACGTTTGGAAGATCATTGATGTATATGAGGAAGAGCAGGGGACCAAGGACACTTCCCTGCCAAACTCCAGTATCAAGTGGCCGTGTTGTTGATGCTGTGTCTTTAATGGTGACATACTGATACCTATTAGTAAGGTAAGATTTGAAATAAGCAAGCGCATGGCCTCTTATTGTAAATTAAAGACACAGATGAGCTCTAGGGATGTTAGAAAGTATTTCTTCAGTCTTAGAGGTTGGGAAATGGAATGAGGTTCTTGAGAAAGTGGTGGCGGCAGGCTTCGTACACAGTTTCAAGAGCACATATGGTAAGGTCCCGGTCCACGAGGCTACGAGTGAGTGAATCTGAAGAGTGGGAAGAGGCATGGCCGGAATCTGAGACCTCGGCAACCATAAATGAGTGCATACATCCAGATTATATATATATATATATATATATATATATATATATATATATATATATATATATATATATATATATATATATATATATATATATAATATAATATAATATAATATTTCAGATATTTGAGAGTTGACGTGTCAGCAGATGGATTTATGAAGGATAAGGTTAATCATAGAATTGAAGGAAAAAAGGCGAGTGGTGCATTGAGGTATATGTGGAGACAAAAAACGTTATACATGTATATAGAGGCAAAGAAGAAAATGTATGAAAGTACAGTGGACCCCCGGTTAACGAACTTTTTTCATTCCAGTAGTATGTTCAGGTGCCAGTACTGACCAAATTTTTTCCCATGAGGAATATTGTGAAGTAGATTAGTCCATTTCAGACCCCCAAACATACACGTACAAACGCACTTACATAAATACACTTACATAATTGGCAGCATTTGGAGGTGATCGTTAAGCGGGGGTCCACTGTATAGTGATACCAACACTCTTATATGGGTTATGGGTGTGAAGCTTGGGTTGTAAATGCAGCAGCAAGGAGACGGTTGGAGGCAGTGGAGATGTCCTGTCTAAGGGCAATGTGTGGTGTAAATATTATGCAGAAAATTCGGTGTGTGGAAATTAGGAGAAGGTGTGGAGTTAATAAAAGTATTAGTCAGAGGGCTGAAGAGGGTTTGTTGAGGTGGTTTGGTCATTTAGAGAGAATGGATCAAAGTAGAATGACATGGAGAGCGTATAAATCTGTAGGGGAAGGAAGGCGGGGTAGGGGTCGTCCTCGAAAAGGTTGGAGGGGGGGGGTAAAGGAGGTTTTGTGAGTGAGGGGTTTGGACTTCCAGCAGGCGTGCAAGAGCGTATTAGATAGGAGTGAATGGAGACGAATGGTCTTTGGGACCTGACGAGCTGTTGGAGTGTGAGCAGGGTAATATTTAGTGAACGTGATTCAGGGAAACCGGTTATTTTTATATAGTCGGACTTGAGCTCTGGAAATGGGAAGTACAATGCCTGCACTCTAATGGAGGTGTTCGGGATATTAGCAGTTTGGAGGGATATGTTGTGTATCTTTATACGTATATGCTTCTAAACTGTTGTATTCTGAGCACCTTTGCAAAATCAGTGATTATGTGTGAGAGAGATGAGAGTGTTGAATGATGAAAGTATTTTCCCTTTGGGGATTTTCTTTCTTTTTGGATCACCCTGCCTCGGTGGGAGGCGGGTGTGTGTGTGTGTGTGTGTGTGTGTGTGTGTGTGTGTGTGTGTGTGTGTGTGTGTGTGTGTGTGTGTGTGTGTGTGTGTGTGTGTGTGTGTGTGTGTGTGTGTGTATATATATATATATATATATATATATATATATATATATATATATATATATATATATATATACATACCTACCTGGAGTTTACCTGGAGAGAGTTTCGGGGGTCAACGCCCCCGCGGCCCGGTCTGTGACCAGGCCTCCTGGTGGATCAGCCCCTGATCAACCAGGCTGTTGCTGCTGGCTGCACGCAAACCAACGTACGAGCCACAGCCCGGCTGATCAGGAACTGACTTTAGGTGCTTGTCCAGTGCCAGCTTGAAGACTGCCAGGGGTCTGTTGGTAATCCCCCTTATGTGTGCTGGGAGGCAGTTGAACAGTCTCGGGCCCCTGACACTTATTGTATGGTCTCTCAACGTGCTAGTGACACCCCTGCTTTTCATTGGGGGGATGGTGCATCGTCTGCCAAGTCTTTTGCTTTCGTAGTGAGTGATTTTCGTGTGTAAGTTTGGTACTAGTCCCTCTAGGATTTTCCAGGTGTATATAATCATGTATCTCTCCCTCCTGCGTTCCAGGGAATACAGGTTTAGAAACCTCAAGCGCTCCCAGTAATTGAGGTGTTTTATCTCCGTTATGCGCGCCGTGAAAGTTCTCTGTACATTTTCTAGGTCGGCAATTTCACCTGCCTTGAAAGGTGCTGTTAGAGTGCAGCAATATTCCAGCCTAGATAGAACAAGTGACCTGAAGAGTGTCATCATGGGCTTGGCCTCCCTAGTTTTGAAGGTTCTCATTATCCATCTTGTCATTTTTCTAGCAGATGCGATTGATACAATGTTATGGTCCTTGAAGGTGAGATCCTCCGACATAATCACTCCCAGGTCTTTGACGTTGGTGTTTCGCTCTATTTTGTGGCCAGAATTTGTTTTGTACTCTGATGAAGATTTAATTTCCTCATGTTTACCATATCTGAGTAATTGAAATTTCTCATCGTTGAACTTCATATTGTTTTCCGCAGCCCACTGAAAGATTTGGTTGATGTCCGCATGGAGCCTTGCAGTGTCTGCAATGGAAGACACTGTCATGCAGATTCGGGTGTCATCTGCAAAGGAAGACACGGTGCTGTGGCTGACATCCTTGTCTATGTCGGATATGAGGATGAGCAACAAGATGGGAGCTAGTACTGTGCCTTGTGGAACAGAGCTTTTCACCGTAGCTGCCTCGGACTTTACTCTGTTGACGACTACTCTCTGTGTTCTGTTAGTGAGGAAATTATAGATCCATCGACCGACTTTTCCTGTTATTCCTTTAGCACGCATTTTGTGCGCTATTACGCCATGGTCACACTTGTTGAAGGCTTTTGCAAAGTCTGTATATATTACATCTGCATTCTTTTTGTCTTCTAGTGCATTTAGGACCTTGTCGTAGTGATCCAATAGTTGAGACAGACAGGAGCGACCTGTTCTAAACCCATGTTGCCCTGGGTTGTGTAACTGATGGGTTTCTAGATGGGTGGTTATCTTGCTTCTTAGGACCCTTTCAAAGATTTTTATGATATGGGATGTTAGTGCTATTGGTCTGTAGTTCTTTGCTGTTGCTTTACTGCCCCCTTTGTGGAGTGGGGCTATGTCTGTTGTTTTTAGTAACTGAGGGATGACCCCCGTGTCCATGCTCCCTCTCCATAGGATGGAAAAGGCTCATGATAGGGGCTTCTTGCAGTTCTTGATGAACACAGAGTTCCATGAGTCTGGCCCTGGGGCAGAGTACATGGGCATGTCATTTATCGCCTGTTCGAAGTCATTTGGCGTCAGGATAACATCGGATAGGCTTGTGTTAATCAAATTTTGTGGCTCTCTCATAAAAAATTCATTTTGATCTTCGACTCTCAGTCTGGTTAGCGGCTTGCTAAAAACTGAGTCATATTGGGACTTGAGTAGCTCACTCATTTCCTTGCTGTCATCTGTGTAGGACCCATCTTGTTTAAGTAGGGGCCCAATACTGGACGTTGTTCTCGATTTTGATTTGGCATAGGAGAAGAAATACTTTGGGTTTCTTTCAATTTCATTTATGGCTTTTAGTTCTTCCCGCGATTCCTGACTCCTAAAGGATTCTTTTAGCTTAAGTTCGATGCTTGCTATTTCTCTGACCAGTGTCTCCCTACGCATTTCAGATATATTGACCTCTTTTAGCCGCTCTGTTATTCTTTTCCGTCGCCTGTAAAGGGAGCGCCTGTCTCTTTCTATTTTACATCTACTCCTCCTTTTTCTTAGAGGAATAAGCCTTGTGCATACATCGAGTGCCACCGAGTTAATCTGTTCTAGGCATAAGTTTGGGTCTGTGTTGCTTAGTATATCTTCCCAGCTTATATCGGTTAGGACTTGGTTTACTTGGTCCCACTTTATGTTTTTGTTATTGAAGTTGAATTTGGTGAATGCTCCCTCGTGACTAGTCTCATTTTGTCGGTCTGGGGCTCCACGCATACATGTCTGAACCTCAATTATGTTGTGATCTGAGTATATTGTTTTTGATATGGTGACATTTCTTATCAGATCATCATTGTTAGTGAAGATGAGGTCTAGTGTATTCTCCAGTCTAGTAGGCTCTATTATTTGCTGGTTTAAATTGAATTTTGTGCAGAGATTTAAAAGCTCGTGTGAGTGTGAGTTTTCATCAGAGCTGCCTCCTGGTGTTATTACTGCAACAATATTATTTGCTATATTCCTCCATTTTAGGTGCCTTAAGTTGAAATCCCCCAGGAGCAAGATGTTGGGTGCAGGAGCTGGAAGATTTTCCAGACAGTGGTCAATTTTTAACAGCTGTTCCTGGAATTGCTGGGATGTTGCATCCGGAGGCTTGTAGACTACCACAATGACTAGGTTTTGGTTCTCGACCTTTACTGCTAAAACTTCCACTACGTCATTTGAGGCATTAAGCAGTTCTGTGCAAACAAGTGACTCTGCAATGTACAGGCCAACCCCCTCCCTTTTGCCTGTTCACTCTGTCACATCTGTATAGGTTGTAACCTGGGATCCATATTTCGTTGTCCAAGTGATCCTTTATGTGGGTCTCAGTGAAAGCCGCGAACATTGCCTTTGCCTCTGCAAGCAGTCCACGGATGAAAGGTATTTTGTTGTTTGTTGCTGGCTTTAGACCCTGTATATTTGCAAAGAAGAATGTTATCGGACTGGTGGTATTGTTGGTACTGGGGGGGGATTTTTTTTCCGGCATTAGTATCTGTATCTGTTGGTTTGGAGTGGAGGCCATCGACTGTGGTTCCACTCCAGGAATGACTGGATTTGGTGTACGATTTCTGCCATTTCCTGCCAGTTTTTTTTCCTTCCTGGCACTAAAAAACCTCTCCCTCTTGAGTGGCTGTGGCTACCCAGGTTTTCCCATGGCCTGGATGTTTTGTATCTTTTTGTCCCCTTTAGATGGTATGCCTGGCAATTTAAGTTATAGCACAGTCTTTCCTGTACTGAAGAGGTACACATTTCAGGGTGAAAAAGCTTACAGGAAGGGAGTTTGCATTTTCCTGTTGTCATATGGGCATGACATTTTCTAGGGTGGTCATAGTTGCATGTCCCATCTGTTTTTCCAGATTTCCCATGCCAGCAGATACCAAGTGCATAGTATGTGCACAGGCTTGGTTTCCGTTTGCCTTGGGTTTCTGTGACTGTATTCCCTGTTGGTGCATGTTTCCCTGTCTTATTCCTATCCTCCCTAGCACCAACAATGGAGCTCCCACCAGTTGTTTTTGGTAATTTATCCTCACTATTGCTATTGGAGTCCTCTTGTTTGCTATTTCCTGCGGTATTTCTAGTTTGCAATATTGGTTTTATCTTATCTTTGACTACACTTGTTTCCCTACTATGGCTCCTGTCCTCTATGAGGTCATTTATATGTATTCCTTCCTGCGTATAATTCCCGACTACCTGGACAAAATCTCCAGCTTCACCATTACTGTCTCCCAGGACAGTATCTCCAGCTTCACCATTACTGTCTCCCAGGACAGCATCTCCAGCTTCACCATTACTGTCTCCCAGGACAGCACCTCCAGCTTCACCATTACTGTCTCCCAGGACAGCACCTCCAGCTTCACCATTACTGTCTCCCAGGACAGCACTATCAGCCCCACATTTACTGACTACCAGGACATCACCTCCAGCCTTACAGTTTGTGACTACATGGCCAGTATCAAGGGCAGTACCATTCAGCCCAGACTTTTTATGTTCCCATCTGTTGTAGAAAGCTTCCAGGTTTTCTATGAAAGCAGCTTTGATGTTATCCTCTTTTAATACCCTTGTGATTTTAGTCCACAGATTTTCCTCATTTGGGCATACCCAAAAACACTTCTCTGTTTTAATACTGCTTGTAGCTAGTTCTGGGATATCTGCACAAGGGGCGTGACACCAATTTCCACAAAAATGACAATTTATCCATGTGGAAGCCCGTTTGTTTGACTGACCACAGACTACACACAGCTTCATAATGATTTGAATGGTTGATTTACTGCAATTCTACTAGCAACCTCTTGAATATTATATTAATAACCTTAAATGAAGCTCTAGCTATTTGTATTTCTGTTTCTAACTCTTTTTGTATATTGGACAGCTTACCGTCACGTTCCTGATTTTTAATGTTTGTGTTTATAAGGGCGCCTACAAACCCATCCGTTTACAGTCTGCTTTATTGTCCAACGAAACTGTTTGAAACCAGTCCCGGGTTCGGGCCAGTCAAGGGTTCGGACCAGTCAAGGGTTCGGACCAGTCGATCTGCTCTGATCAGTGGGTCACTTATTTAAAACATACTGGTCGGTGATTTGAGCTAACACATGAAGGATCTACTGGAAATTATCTACCCGAGTAATATGTGATTTGACTGATACAAAAGTATAACTTGCGTGTTGAAGAGCCGGTGATATCTGGCAGCTCCTACAATGACGTACAGTCGACCTCTTTGTTTATCAATCGCTGTATCTGGCTTTTCTATTTTTGTTTTTTCCGTCTCCACCACAATAAATGCTATATTATCACTATAGTTGACTGGTGCAAATTTTGGAGGAAGAACGCTTTTTCTGTAGTAATAATTGCTTCTCGTTGTGTATATTGCGACCGCTGGTAACTACAGGTTATATGAAATTCACAGTAACGTCTCGTATTTCAAGAAAAAGAAATTAATGAAAGTCACTCCACTCCACTAAGTACCATTATAATACTGGTTAGTTGCTACTACAACACTGTATTCTGCTATTCACTGGTATCACTAGATTATATGCGAGTACACTAGCAGGCCAGGAAGATTATTAAAAACAGCTGACCTGTGGTAAGTTTCTGGCGACTTCTGGCACCTGCCTCTATAGGCTTATCACTTCATTTACAAATTCACCTGTTTTCAAATGACACTTTAGCCTTTATCATCAATATACTAGGGAGCCACTGTAGTATACACTATACACTATGTATACTCAATGCTTTCAGGGAGACTTTCTTTCCTCTGACACAAAGTTCAATTATTATTATTTTTTCCACACGGAAACAGGCCTATTATTCCCCTCTGGCAGTAAACTCTGCTAGGTAATGCACACTAATTCTCCTTTTTTGACTCAGTATATAATGTTTTCCGCCCAAGATTGGTTCCAGGCGCTAGAGGGATGTATCGTATAGGATTGATGACACAAATTAAAGTTCTAGCACGTAAGAGCGACCGTGAAAACACCAGAAAACCGGGAGCACAACGAGGCACGCTGACAGTCACGTCATATGCTTAGTGTATCTTCCCAGCTTATATCGGTTAGGACTTGGTTTACTTGGTCCCACTTTATGTTTTTGTTATTGAAGTTGAATTTAGCGAATGCTCCCTCGTGACTAGTCTCATTTTGTCGGTCTGGGGCTCCACGCATACATGTCTGAACCTCAATTATGTTGTGATCTAAGTATATTGTTTTTGATATGGTGACATTTCTTATCAGATCATCATTGTTAGTGAATATGAGGTCTAGTGTATTCTCCAGTCTAGTAGGCTCTATTATTTGCTGGTTTAAATTGAATTTTGTGCAGAGATTTAAAAGCTCGTGTGAGTGTGAGTTTTCATCAGAGCTGCCTCCTGGTGTTATTACTGCAACAATATTATTTGCTATATTCCTCCATTTTAGGTGCCTTAAGTTGAAATCCCCCAGGAGCAAGATGTTGGGTGCAGGAGCTGGAAGATTTTCCAGACAGTGGTCAATTTTTAACAGCTGTTCCTGGAATTGCTGGGATGTTGCATCCGGAGGCTTGTAGACTACCACAATGACTAGGTTTTGGTTCTCGACCTTTACTGCTAAAACTTCCACTACATCATTTGAGGCATTAAGCAGTTCTGTGCAAACAAGTGACTCTGCAATGTACAGGCCAACCCCCCCCTTTTTCCTGTTCACTCTGTCACATCTGTATAGGTTGTAACCTGGGATCCATATTTCGTTGTCCAAGTGATCCTTTATGTGGGTCTCAGTGAAAGCCGCGAACATTGCCTTTGCCTCTGCAAGCAGTCCACGGATGAAAGGTATTTTGTTGTTTGTTGCTGGCTTTAGACCCTGTATATTTGCAAAGAAGAATGTTATCGGACTGGTGGTATTGTTGGTACTGGGGGGGGATTTTTTTTCCGGCATTAGTATCTGTATCTGTTGGTTTGGAGTGGAGGCCATCGACTGTGGTTCCACTCCAGGAATGACTGGATTTGGTGTACGATTTTTGCCATTTCCTGCCAGTTTTTTTTCCTTCCTGGCACTAAAAAACCTCTCCCTCTTGAGTGGCTGTGGCTACCCAGGTTTTCCCATGGCCTGGATGTTTTGTATCTTTTTGTCCCCTTTAGATGGTATGCCTGGCAATTTAAGTTATAGCACAGTCTTTCCTGTACTGAAGAGGTACACATTTCAGGGTGAAAAAGCTTACAGGAAGGGAGTTTGCATTTTCCTGTTGTCATATGGGCATGGCATTTTCTAGGGTGGTCATAGTTGCATGTCCCATCTGTTTTTCCAGATTTCCCATGCCAGCAGATACCAAGTGCATAGTATGTGCACAGGCTTGGTTTCCGCTTGCCTTGGGTTTCTGTGACTGTATTCCCTGTTGGTGCATGTTTCCCTGTCTTACTTCTATCCTCCCTAGCACCAACAATGGAGCTCCCACCAGTTGTTTTTGGTAATTTATCCTCAGTATTGCTATTGGAGTCCTCTTGTTTGCTATTTCCTGCAGTATTTCTAGTTTGCAATATTGGTTTTATCTTATCTTTGACTACACTTGTTTCCCTACTATGGCTCCTGTCCCCTATGAGGTCATTTATATGTATTCCTTCCTGCGTATAATTCCCGACTACCTGGACAAAATCTCCAGCTTCACTATTACTGTCTCCCAGGACAGTATCTCCAGCTTCACCATTTCTGTCTCCCAGGACAGTATCTCCAGCTTCACCATTAATGTCTCCCAGGACAGCACTATCAGCCCCACATTTACTGACTACCAGGACATCACCTCCAGCCTTACAGTTTGTGACTACATGGCCAGTATCAAGGGCAGTACCATTCAGCCCAGACTTTTTATGTTCCCATCTGTTGTAGAAAGCTTCCAGGTTTTCTATGAAAGCAGCTTTGATGTTATCCTCTTTTAATACCCTTGTGATTTTAGTCCACAGATTTTCCTCATTTGGGCATACCCAGAAACACTTCTCTGTTTTAATACTGCTTGTAGCTAGTTCTGGGATATCTGCACAAGGGGCGTGACACCAATTTCCACAAAAATGACAATTTATCCATGTGGAAGCCCGTTTGTTTGACTGACCACAGACTACACACAGCTTCCTAATGATTTGAATGGTTGATTTACTGCAATTCTACTAGCAACCTCTTGAATATTCTATTAATAACCTTAAATGAAGCTCTAGCTATTTGTATTTCTGTTTCTAACTCTTTTTGTATATTGGATAGCTTACCGTCACGTTCCTGATTTTTAATGTTTGTGTTTATAAGGGCGCTTACAACCCCATCCGTTTACAGTCTGCTTTTTTGTCCAACGAAACCGTTTGAAACCAGTCCCGGGTTCGGACCAGTCAAGGGTTCGGACCACTCAAGGGTTCGGACCAGTCTATCTGATCTGATCAGTGGGTCACTTATTTAAACATACTGGTCGGTGATTTGAGCTAACACATGAAGGATCTACTGGAAATTATCTACCCTAGTAATATGTGATTTGACTGATACAAAAGTATATATATATATATATATATATATATATATATATATATATATATATATATATATATATATATATATATATATATATATATATATATATATATATATATATATATATATATATATATATATATATATATATATATATATTTATTTATTTATTTATTTTATTTATTTATTTATAATTTGAGCACACTTACAGAGGTACAAGAAAAATACAGATAAGAGCAGCATGCCAAAGCCACTTATACTATGCATAGCATTACGGGCTGGCTTAAAATTAACTTAAGATTAACTAAGCAATGATGAAATCAGTGAAAAACATTAATGTAAACTGATTACTATAAAACACAAGTGAGTATTACAAAGACAGGTCATATGGTTGCATGCATTGTTGTAAATTCAGTAGAATGGAGTATTCTGTTAGGTAGTGTATTTAAAAAATAATAAAGTTAGATTGGGTTTTAGGTTTAACATTTATGTGATATAATTGTGAGAAACATTTAAGATATACAATTTATAAGGTTCAGTTATTCAGTATTTATTTGGTTTTGGGTGAGTAAGTGATCTTTGAGAAGAGACTTGAATTTATAAACAGGTAGTGTTTCTTTTATATTTACAGGTAATGAATTCCAGATTTTAGGGCCTTTTATGTGCATTGAGTTTTTGCATAGCGTGAGATGGACACGAGGAACATCAAAGAGTGATCTGTGCCTTGTGTTATGGTCAAGAATAGAGAAATTCCAAGCGCTTTCGTGACTACTCACATTATCAAGGAACTATTCCTTGATATACATATATGTATATATATGTATATATACGTATATATACATATACATATATATACATATATATATATATGTATATATATGTATGTATATATATATATATATGTATATATATATATATGTATATATATATATATATATATATATATATATATATATATATATATATATATATATATATATGCAAAACAACCACTCTGAAAGACTAGAGAAATTCCAAGCGCTTTCGTGACTACTCACATTATCAAGGAACTATTCCTTGATATACATATATGTATATATATGTATATTGTATATATACATATACCTATATATACATATATATACCTATTTATATATATATATATATATATATATATATATATATATATATATATATATATATATATATATATAGATAGATAGATAGATAGATAGATACATTGTTGATATAAAGGTGGCATATAAGGTACATGTTGTTACGTGTGTATCACCGATTATAAGGCGAAAATCTCATCCAGCTCCTCAGAGCTGGGGCATGTGCCCAAAATACAGCAGTCATTACCTCTTTGAACAGCCGCACTGAGCCGCTGGAACAGGAAACTAGCTGCCCTGGGATCCCTAGTTACCCTGATGAGTCTTTTTCCCAGCTCCTTAAGGAATTTAGATGCACTCTTTCCCCATGAGCCAAGGGTCTCTGAGCCTATGGCAGTGGTTCCCAAACTGGGGGTAAATTACCCCCTGGGGGTAATTTAACCATTTTTGGGGGGTAATGGAGGGGTGACAGAAAAAAAGTTATGAATTCTGAAAATCAAGAAAACAATGCGGTACCCGGTATGAGGATTATTGTTAACTTTGTCTTAGTATATAAAGTTGTAAAGTAAACCTATTATAAGTAAGTAATAAAGTTAAACCAAATAACAATAAACATCAAAATCTAATATACAGTATTAGAAAAGAAGAAATATATAGCTAAGTGTGTGGAAACCCAAAAGTATTTTGACAAGTATGCTTCAGGACAAAAGTCACTCAGTAGCCCAGATCGACCTGTCCAGTACGCGTCACTCACTTCCTGAGGCTGCCTCTATTTCACACTGTCAGTTTATCTGTGAGCATCAGCCGAGGTAGACATAAGCTGGTATGTATGTGTACTGCCCTGTGCAGTATATAGTTAGTATTTACCCACTGTTACTGTGAATTTGTAGCTATTATTAATTTTATATATAATGTATGTGTGGTTCTTACGTTTTCAATGGTTTTGCTAGGATTAGCAGAGTATGCGAGGCTGTATACGTTCACGTTTAGCCATATATATATCAATAATAACAACATTTTGTGAAAGGGGTAACATGCTTTATGTGGCATGTTAAATTGGGTAACAAGCTGAAAAAGTTTGGGAACCACTGGCCTATGGGAACAAACATATAATGATGGGCAAGTTCTCCATATTTTCTAGATTTTTTGGACTCCCTGAAGCTGGCAGCTGCCCCTCCTTCTTCCCTGGTGTATTGGAGATAGGTATCAGCCAAGGTAGATGCACATGTATAGTCCCACACCACCTGCTTCCCATCTGTCCAGGCTTGAAGGGTGATACCATCTGGACGCTTCTGGCTGCCATCAGATCTGCATAGTTGGGGTGGCTCCCTTACTGCTGGGCATCCAGCTGTTGTGAGGCTCCTCTTGATAATGTTATTAACCTCCTCATGTCTTGCAATCTTTCCCTCGGATTTACGGCACACAAGACCATGGTACCCGAATCGGTCTGATGCTTCACTGCCACAAATACACCTGTGTTCGGCGAGAATAGGGGCGGCAAGTCGAAGGGCAACACTGATGCGGATGGTCTGTGGGTCGAGACGTGTGCCAAGGCTGGAGTTGGGAACAGCCAACAGAAAGTCCCCAGCATGAGGGGCTCTCACTGCCAGGAGGCGGGCTCTATCCTTCCCTGACACACTCTGAAGCATTGTTGAGGCAATATTTTCCACTATTGGACCATCCCAGTGCGATTGTTTGTAGTTGTTGGGGGGAGCAGGTCTGGTTCCAGAGCCCGTTAGATTATCCCAGATCATTGCTCCGTCAATGAATTTTTGGTCCTGGACTCCAATCTTGTCCCTAAGATGTTCAGGGAGAATCGCTGCTACAAGCTCTCTGGATGCAATACACGAGGACAGAAAAGCAGGTGTGATGACTTGCGGACACCAATGCCTCCTAGTCTGACTGGAAGTGTAGCTTGGTTCCACTGCCCGTCTTCTAGAGTAAGGTTAAGTACTTTCGTAAAAATCTGCCTCAGAATACTGTCATATTCGTGCAGTATAGGGTTATCATATGAAGGTGCACATCCTAGGAAATATGTCAACCTGGGCAGACTCAAGCACTTTGTGAGAAGGTACAAGGCATCGTGGGTGTCCAGATTGCCTATTCGTTGTTCCATTCTCCTTAACTCTTCCAATTTCTTCCTGAGAATTGTGTCAATGGCATTGCTTCCCAGAGGTGCTCCTAGCAAGACACTATTTGTGGGGGCAATGACTGCTGCTCCTGGTAGTTTTGATCTCACTGCATTTATCACTTGTTGACTGACTGAGATGATTTCACATTTGGATGGATTCAGGATGAGACCCATTTCCTGTCCCTGTGTCATTACCTGTGTTAGGTCATGTAGGAGGGACTCTTTTGTACCTGCTAGTGTGCCATCATCTCAGTCAGTCTGACTGTGATTTCCCTAACTGTTATACAGAAGAGAAATGGTGCAAGAGGATCTCCTTGTTGGACACCCTCCGATGATGTGATTTCATGCTCTCCAAAGAGAAGCATTGATTCCTTGCTATACCCAGCTGAAACAAAAGGGAAGAGACCAGGGAAATGTTCTTGTACTGCTGCTAATACCACGTCTCTTTTCAGGAGATTGAACGCATTCTTGAAATCTAATTTTACCACTGCATTGTCCTCAGGGAGGTTGTTGATATACGCCCTTGTTACATGAACCGCTGCTTCACTTCCTTGAGAGACCCCAAAGCCAAGCTGGTTTGGCTGAAGCATCATGGCTGCCTGTGCACGAATACTTCGGACAGCAGCTTTGGATACGAGGCGGCGTAACGTGTTGCCTACTGCAATTGGCCGAATTCCTCCATCCTTCTTTTTAAGTGCACAAAGTGTTGCACCAAAAAAGAAAGGTCTAATTTCATCAGGAATCAGACCAGCCAAGGAATTGTTGACGAATCTTGTGATCTCTGAAAGCAGTGTCTCTGCAATTTCCCCAATAACTGGATTAACCATTTCCTTTAAATGCTGTGGCCTTATTCCAGTGTAACCCCCAGCAGAGCCAGATGGGAACGACATTATTGCTTTGTAAATGTCTGAGTCTTCCACTATCAATGGTTCCATAGTGGGGACAGAGGTGTTGGAACTGTTGGTGCCACTGGTTTCCCTGGCAGGGTGCTTTCCTCTAAGTGCTTCAGCCGTGTCAGCATCCCTGGGAGCAACTGTATCTTCACTGGTAATAATTCTTATTGCCCCCACTGTGTTGCCCTCTTCAATTTTCTTGCTCACCTGGACTCTGACTTTTTCACTGTCAGTAGAGTGAGTGGGGGTTCTGCCTCTCCCTTTTTTGTGTTGACGGGGAAGGCGAATGAGGTTATCAACTCTAGGAAAATCTCTTAAGGATTTAATTATCATTGAGGCTAGCCTCTTTCCCCTTCTTTCCGGCACAGCTAAGCAGACATTGCCAAAAAGTAGCAAGTTGTGACATGCCTTGATGGTTGGTGGAGCATTTAAGATAGTGGAACCATCGTTTACTTTTTTCAGGAGGTCTGTAAGTTTCCCAGCTGCGTGTGGACGGGCTGCTTTGGGAATATGTGTGAGTGTCCTGGTACCTGTTGCTTTAATTGCTTCCAAGAGATTGTCTGATGAGATGAAATCTGTTGGAGAGGGTTCAGGTGCCTGAGGTGGCTCTGGATCATCACTTTCCACAGGAGGACATCCTGAACCAGGGCAACTACCGTGTTTGCAGAGGAAACCATTAGAGTTGAGACAACGAAGCTGTAAGCATGACCGACACTTGCCTCTCCTAGTATTGCCAACCGTGCCATTTCCCTGGCTGCTTGCTTCCTCCTGGTTGGCATCCATCTGGGAGTTTGTTCTAATATATTTTTCCCCTGACTCCTGGGAAGCCAAGTTCAATAGCCGTAAGCTTCTGTGGCGCTTAATCCCTACAACGCGTATCTACAAATCTACAATAAGAGTGGCTACTCTTATATATATATATATATATATATATATATATATATATATATATATATATATATATATATATATATCATATATATATATATATATGATATATATATCATAAAAATCTTTGAAAGGGTCCTAAGAAGCAAGATCGCCACCCATCTAGAAACCCATCAGTTACACAACCCAGGGCAACATGGGTTTAGAACAGGTCGCTCCTGTCTGTCTCAACTATTGGATCATTACGACAAGGTCCTAGATGCACTAGAAGACAAAAAGAATGCAGATGTAATATATACAGACTTAGCAAAAGCCTTCGGCAAGTGTGACCATGGCGTAACAGCGCACAAAATGCGTGCTAAAGGAATAACAGGAAAAGTCGATAGATGGATCTACAATTTCCTCACTAACAGAACACAGAGAGTAGTCGTCAACAGAGTAAAGTCCGAGGCAGCTACGGTGAAAAGCTCTGTTCCACAAGGCACAGTACTCGCTCCCATCTTGTTCCTCATCCTCATATCTGACATAGACAAGGATGTCAGCCACAGCACCGTGTCTTCCTTTGCAGATGACACCCGAATCTGCATGACAGTGTCTTCCGTTGCAGACACTGCAAGGCTCCAGGCGGACATCAACCATCAATCCAGCATATAACCAAAAAAGTATCCAAAATGGTTGGGATCCTCTCCAAGATACGATACTACGTGCTGCAAAATGCCCTTCTCACACTATACCACTCACTTATTTATCCATACCTCACCTATGCTATTTGTGCTTGGGGATCAACTGCAGCAACACACCTAAAGCCAATAATAACCCAACAAAAAGCTGCAGTAAGAATAATCACTAAATCCCATCCCTGGCAACCCCCCCCCCCCACTTTTCATAGACCTAAACTTACTCCCTGTTCAGTACATCCACACTTACTACCGTGCAATCTACATCTACAGGGCCTTAAACTCTAATATCAACCTTGACCTAAAACACTTTCTTGATAGTTGTGACAGAACCCACAGGCATAACACCAGACACAAACATCTCTACGACATTCCCCGTGTCCGACTAAACCTTTACAAAAATTCAGTGTATGTCAAAGGCCCTAAAATCTGGAATACCCTACCTGAGAACTCTAGAACTGCAGACACATTCATCACCTTCAAAACTACCATTAGAAAACATCTTATCTCCCTGATACACCCCGTCACTAACTACACGAATACCACCTGGTGGTTCACACTTACACTCACTGACTCATTTGACCATAAACAGAAATATTAATCTCAATCTTAAAATAATGAATCCTGTGATACTCCAATACTGAAACTATGTACTGTGCCAAAACAAAAGCATTCACATTGCTAAACTCACAAACTAGTATTTAGTCACTTAGCCATAATACCAACTTACCTCATAATTTGTAATATTTTACAATTAAGAACAAAACTAAGTCTGCCCGAAATGCCTAGCCATGCTAAGCGTTCTAGTGGTACACTCTGTAATCACTGTTTTACTACATGTAAACCACACAATAACCAAATTCTGTAAACTCAGCATTGTAATCCTTATAGAGAATAAACTTTGAATTTGAATTTGAATCTTTCAGTGGGCTGCAGAAAACAATATGAAGTTCAACGATGAGAAATTTCAATTACTCAGATATGGTAAACACGAGGAAATTAAATCTTCATCAGAATACAAAACAAATTCTGGCCACAAAATAGAGGGAAACACCAACGTCAAAGACCTGGGAGTGATCATGTGGGAGGATCTCACCTTCAAGGACCATAACATTGTATCAATCGCATCTGCTAGAAAAATGACAGGATGGATAATGAGAACCTTCAAAACTAGGGAGGCCAAGCCCATGATGACACTCTTCAGGTCACTTGTTCTATCTAGGCTGGAATATTGCTGCACACTAACAGCACCTTTCAAGGCAGGTGAAATTGCCGACCTAGAAAATGTACAGAGAACTTTCACGGCACGCATAACGGAGATAAAACACCTCAATTACTGGGAGCGCTTGAGGTTCCTAAACCTGTATTCCCTGGAACGCAGGAGGGAGAGATACATGATTATATACACCTGGAAAATCCTAGAGGGACTAGTACCGAACTTGCACACGAAAATCACTCACTACGAAAGCAAAAGACTTGGCAGACGATGCACCATCCCCCCAATGGAAAGCAGGGGTGTCACTAGCACGTTAAGAGACCATACAATAAGTGTCAGGGGCCCGAGACTGTTCAACTGCCTCCCAGCACACATAAGGGGGATTACCAACAGACCCCTGGCAGTCTTCAAGCTGGCACTGGACAAGCACCTAAAGTCAGTTCCTGATCAGCCGGGCTGTGGCTCGTACGTTGGTTTGCGTGCAGCCAGCAGCAACAGCCTGGTTGATCAGGCGCTGATCCACCAGGAGGCCTGGTCACAGACCGGGCCGCGGGGGCGTTGACCCCTGGAACTCTCTCCAGGTAAACTCCAGGTAAAGACTCCTAAGTGCACCACTCACCCTTTTCCCCTCATCAATTCTATGATTCACCTCATCTTTCATAGACCCATCTGCTGACACATCCACTCCCAAATATCTGAATACATTCACCTCCTCCATACTCTCTCCCTCCAATCTGATATCCAATCTTTCATCACCTAATCTTTTTGTTATCCTCATAACCTTACTCTTTCCTGTATTCACTTTCAATTTTCTTCTTTTGCACAACCTACCAAATTCATCCACCAATCTCTGCAACTTCTCTTCAGAATCTCCCAAGAGCACAGTGTCATCAGCAAAGAGCAACTGTGACAACTCCCACTTTATGTGTGATTCTTTATCTTTTAACTCCACGCCTCTTGCCAAGACCCTCGCATTTACTTCTCTTACAACCCCATCTATAAATATATTAAACAACCACGGTGACATCACACATCCTTGTCTAAGGCCTACTTTTACTGGGAAATAATTTCCCTCTTTCCTACATACTCTAACTTGAGCCTCACTATCCTCGTAAAAACTCTTCACTGCTTTCAGTAACCTACGTCCTACACCATACACCTGCAACATCTGCCACATTGCCCCCCTATCCACCCTGTCATACGCCTTTTCCAAATCCATAAATGCCACAAAGACCTCTTTAGCATTATCTAAATACTGTTCACTTATATGTTTCACTGTAAACACCTGGTCCACACACCCCCTACCTTTCCTAAAGCCTCCTTGTTCATCTGCTATCCTATTCTCCGTCTTACTCTTAATTCTTTCTATAATAACTCTACCATACACTTTGCCAGGTATACTCAACAGACTTATCCCCCTATAAATTTTGCACTCTCTTTTATC